>NW_016804523.1:1713406-1730967 GCF_001698545.2 Rhinopithecus bieti
TAATCTTCTAAATGATACACCTTTATTAAAACCACAAATAACATTTTATTTTAAACATAAATATTATTTTAAAATTTTATTTTTAAAATGTTATGAGTTGATGTTTAAAAAGACTTTAGAACAAAGTCTTACACAATGCTGTTAGTGCTGAATAACTGAAATTAAAACTATTCTTGACAGCTAAATAAGCCCTGAGGAAGACAAGAACTGTCTGTGCCCTAAAAAGATAACAAAATGTAAAGTCACTGCATTTACTTCCATTTCCCTAATTATTCAACTTTGAAGAAAATATTTTAGGTAAAATTAACACTGTTGATTAGGGAACTTCATGCTGTGAAACATTATTTATTGTCAAGAAGTTCATACTATACACCTGCAAAAGATGTTTAAAGAAATTTCAGGAATCTAAATTTAGAAGAGAAATCTCATAACATTTGGGATAGTTAATGAGGGAATTTATTTGGACATAGTTATTTCATGCATCTGTTTGTTTTGTTGTGTAGAGATAGAAGATTATAAGTATAGGGACCAGAAGCAGTCACTGGTCTACAGAGATGCAGACTCCAGATCTGCTATGTCATCGGACACAAGCAGTATCTCAGGGGGCAACATGCCATGACCTCACTGTCACTACAGCCTTTTGTGTTGCATGTGCCCCTGGCCAGGTTACTTGGCCTTACTGAGTTTTAGGTCCTCTCTTATCCAATGTGGGTGATGTCTGTACCTACTTGACAGTGCTGCTGTGGGCAATATATGGAATAGTACATAGAAGTGGTTAGCACATGTACTGGGTTAAATAACAGCCCTGTAAACTTCAGGTTCTGCCCAGAACCTCTCAGTCTGTGATCTAATTTGGAAAGAGTTTGTTGCAAATGTAATAGAATGAGGTCATAGTGGATTAGGGTGGACCTGAATCTAATGCCTGGTGTCTGTCATTAGAAGAGGGAAATTTGCACCGAGACACACCTACGCAGGGAGAATTCATGTGATAATGGAGGTACAGACTGGAGTGATGTGTCTGTCAGCCAAGGAATGCCAAAGATTGCCAGCAACCACCAGAAGTTAGAAGAAACAAACAAAAAAGATTCCTCCCCTAGACTTTTCAGAGATCGCATAGTCCACTGACACCTTGATTTTGTTTTTTTGCTTTGTTTTGTTTTGCTTTGTTTTCTTTTGTCTTGTCTTGAGACAGAGTCCTTCTCTGTTGCCCAGGCTGGAGTACAGTGGCACCATCTCGGCTCACTGCAACCTCCGTCTCCCGGTTCAAGCAATCCTCCTATCTCAGTCTGCTGAGTAGCTGGGATTACAGGCATGCACCACCATGCCTGGTTAAGTTTTGTATTTTTAGTAGAGACGGGGTTTCACTATGTTGCCCAGGCTGGTCTCAAACTCCTGGCCTCAAGTTATCTTCCCACCTTAGCCTCCCAAAGTGCTGGGATTACAGGCATGAGCCACCATGCCCAGGCAATGCCTTGATTTTTGAATTCCTAGCCTCCAAAACTGTGAGAAAATACATTTTTATTGTTTTAAGCCATCCAGTTTTGCTGTACTTCTTACAGCAACCCTAGGAAACTGATATGACACATACACCCAGCACTTCGTCGACACTCAATGAAATGCTATTCCAGGACTGAGAACAGTCCTTGACAGGGTATAAGAGAGGAAATGCCCTGTGGTCCACCAGACCCTGTGTCCACAAAGTCCCGTGACAAGCTATGATGAGCAGTCCACATGTGGGGTTCTGAGAGCATGTGACACTCTGAAATCCACATGGCATCCTCACATTTGGAAGCAGGTCTCTGTTGGAGTTTAGAGGCAGCACCTGCATTGTTCACACAAGAGTCTTGCAATTGAAGAAAGGCCTTGAGCCCAGAGAATCCCAACTGCCCTATGTCTTCATGGTGGGAACTAAGCAGAAGGTACAGGTTTTTGTGTGAAGTGCTGGGAGATGGCAGCTGGGAAGGGAGGCAGGGATTAGACCAAAGAAGGCCTTTCAGCCACCCTTCAATTTCTAGGATGGTTCTGAACGATTACAGACCAGGGCCCATCAGTGGAAAGTCTGTGGACCAACAGCATCAGCAAACCTTAGGAGCTCGTTAGAAGCTCAGAAGCTCAGTCCCTACGGAAGGAGGCCCCTGAGGCAGAAACTCTAGGGTCAGGCCCAAGGGTCTGTGTTTAGCAAATATGCACACTGAAATTTGAGATGCACTGATCTAGTCTAGATAATGGAGTGTCATGAACACATTTGGTGTGGGTAACAGCATGACTTTCATTCTCTAAAGGACACCTGGGAATTGCAGAGACATACAAGCAGGCTACTCTCTTCAGGCCTCTGACCCCATACCTTACGCTTTTTAAAAAAACAAATCAAGAATTCATCCCCTTCTCTCCATGTCTACCACCTTCATCCTAGACCAAACCACCATCATTACTCAGCTGGACTCATGAAAGGTTTCCTAACTGGTCTCCCGCTTTCACTCTGAGCCCTTGATCCTCACTACTCAGAGTGTTGTCCATGGAACTGCAGAATCAGCATCACCTGGTGCTGCTCAGGCCCTAGTTCAGACATGGAATCAGAACCTGCACCCAACAAGAGCCTGGTGACTCATGTCCATTTGAGATGCACAGCTCGAGAGTCCCTCTTCCACACAACAACTAGACTCATTTCTCTGAGACTCTCAAATTTCACCATATTAATTTCTTTCTTCAGTAGCATCTTATTGCACATTCAATACATTTTGAACTGTCGCTTGCTCCAGCTCTAAAGAACCTAGCAGTGGGATTCCTTCCTGTTTCTCTGATCTCATCCTGTTTCACTCCTCTCATGGTTTACTATGTTTCACCCACTTTGCCAGCTTTACTGTTCCTGGAACAAGCTCATTGTTTTTCCTGCCTGAGGGCCTTTGCACTTGCTGTTTCCTCAGCCTGGAATAAGTCTTCCTAGTTCTTTGCATAGCTGACCAGGCCTTATTCTTTCTGTGCCACCTTATTGCAGATCAACATGTCAGAAGTGATCGCCCATCTCTAGTCATTCTCTATCCCATGGTCCTGTTTATTTCTTTCCTTAATAGTCCTCATCACAGCCCAAGATGATGCTGTGTGTTTGTTGTTTATTGTTTACGTTGCCCACATTACCATGTTAGCTATTTGAGATGATTGGGTAGGTCATGTTTATTGCTGTGTCCCCAGGGCACAGTAGGCACTCAATAAATATTAATTGAGTGAATGTGTGAGAGATGCTTCTCATCGTCAAGGTTTGAGTACTCGGGGCTGTGGGAACCCAGGCCCAAACATAAGAGTCACCTGTGTAAGGCATTATACATTTCAGATAGGGTAGCAAAGGATAGTCAGCTTCTCTTTTCTATAAGACCAGTTGTGGCCTGGTGTGGTGGCTCATGTCTGTAATCCCAGCACTTTGGGAGGCCGAGGCAGGCAGATCACTTGAGGCCAGGAGTTCAAGACCAGTTGGGCAACCTGGTGAAACCCCATCTCTACTAAAAATACAAAAATTAGCCAGGTGTGGTGGCATAATCCCAGCTTCTTGGAAGGCTGAGGCACAAGAATCACTTAAACTCTGGAGGCAGAAGTTACAGTGAGCCGAGATGATGTCACTGCACTCCAGTCTGGGTGGCAGGGCAAGACTCTGTCTCCAAAAAAAAAAAAAACAGCTGCCTCTCCAAATAGGTTCTAGGTACCCAAGGCAAAAATCTCATACTCATGGCAGCTGTAATACAGGTAGTTAGTTAACTGGAATTGGGATCACAGGCTAGACTCACGGGAGGACTTCCTGCATTTTTATTCTCAGAATTTGGTCAAATAAAAAAATTCAATCCACAAGCAAATTTGGGGTAAGATACCTCAAAAGCTGTGGAGAACGGAGGAGGTTAGGTGGCCTTCTTGCCATGGTACAGATCCCAAAACATGATATAAAACATTAAAAATCCATGTTAACGACTCTTCATGCTATGAAACAAACTAAAAATATTTGTTGAACTTACTTTTCTTACTGTCCTTTTGGCGGACTTTTCCAAAGCTGCTCTCCTTCTCAAGTAGTCATTCTGAATTTCATTATACTTGGTAGTGTGTTCTTTGATCAGGTCAGTGGTTTTCTTGTGGTGTCTCTTAACCAGGTCTTTCATTTCTTTGTAGTGCTTCTTTTGAAGTTTCACAAACGATTTCTGTTGCTTTAGCTCTTCGATGGTCTGTGCTTCCACTTCTGCAACAAATGAATATGAAAGCTAAGGGCATGGGAGGGCTCAACGTCCAGATGGAAAGAGGAGCAGCCACCTTCTTAGGAGGAAATGTTTGATCTTGCTCAGCTGGAGTTTAAGAGCGAAGCTTGATGTCAGCTCTATCTGGGTTCCAGTCTGACTCTATCACTTGCTAACTTTGAGACTATGTTATTAAACTTCTCAGAGACCCGATTGCTTCATTTGAATATATATATTTTTAGTTTGGGTTCCCTAGAAGCAGAATGCGAGATGGGGATTCAGGTGCACACGCTTTACTGAGGGACTCTCAGAGTAGGGGAGCCAGGGAAGCAGACGGGGCTGGGGAAGGAGCTGAGCAAGGGTGTGGCTCAGAAGGATGGAGTCTGGTCTCTGCCTGATCCCATGGGGGAGTGCTGGAGTGTGAGTTGTACCACTGAGCTGGTTTCATCTTGAGGTAAGAAGGCGAGGTTCTTGCACGTTTGGGACATTCAGTGCAGGGAGGCATAACCATCTGGAGAGGGGGCTTCCTTTTGGTTAAGGGCAATTTTGCAGAGAAGGAGAAGTTATGAGCTGTTAGCAGTCAACCCTCACCACCAGCCGGGAGACAGGTGCACCAGCTGTACAGGGAATCTGGGCAGGGCACCAACAGCATTGCTAGAAGGATTATAATACTTCTCTAACTTTATAGGGTTGTTAAGATGATGACATAAAAGAACTCACAGAAAGTATTTAACCCAGTTTCTGACACTGTGCCTGTGGAGGCTTAGAAAATAACTGTGCAGGTTCTACAGCACCATTTCTAAAGGTACCATTTACAGTATAAACATCGTAAGTTTGTACATTTATCATAAAAGCATATAGCAGTAAGGTGTCTGAGGGAAGGTCTCTTATAATTTGCACAAAGTCACCAGAGGCTTACTAGCAGGCCACATTACTATATTATTTTTATTATTATTTTCTTTTTTGAGACAGAGTCTTGCTCTGCTGCTCAGGCTGGAGTGCAGTGGCACGATCTCAGCTCACTGCAACCTTCACCTCCCGGGTTCAAGTGATTCTCATGTCTCAGCCTCCCAGGTAACTGGGATTACAAGCATGCACCAACACGCCCGGCTAATTATTTTCTATTTTTTGTAGAGATGGGGTTTTGCCATGTTGGCCAGCCTGGTCTCAAACTCCCAGCCTCAAGTGATCCGCCCTCCTTGGCTTCCCGAAGTGCTGGGATTACCAGGCATGAGTCACCATGCCTGGCTGCTTTTTTTATCCCATGCTGAGAAAACTTTCAAAGTGATAGGGGCTGACCTTAAAACATTCTGGGCCGGGCGCAGTGGCTTATACCTGTACTCCCAGCACTTTGGGAGGCCCAGGCAGGTGGATCACCTGAGGTCAGGAATTCGAGACTACCCTGGCCAACATGGTGAAACCCTGTCTCTACTAAAAATACAAAAATTAGGCCAGGTGCGGTGGCTCACGCCTGTAATCCCAACAATTTGGGACGCCAAGGTGGGTGAATCATCTGAGGTCAGGAGTTCGAGACCAGCCCGACCAACATGGCAAAACTCCCGTCTCTACTAAAAACACAAAAATTAGCTGGGCATGGGGGCACACGCCTATAATCCCAGCTACTCTGAAAGGCTGAGGCAGGAGAGTTGCTTGAACCTGGGAAGCAGAGGTTGCAGTGAGCCAAGATTGCGCCACTGCACTCCAGCCTGGGTGGCAGAGTGAGACTCTGTCTCTAAATAAATAAATAAATAAATAAATGAAAAAATAAAAATGCACAAATTAGCCGGGCGTGGTGGCAGGTGCCTGTAATCCCAGTTACTCGGGAGAATCACTTGAACCCAGGAGACAGAGGTTGCAATGAGCTGAGATCACACAATTGCACTCCAGCCTGGGCGACAGAGTGAGGCTCTGTCTCAAAACAAAACAAAACAAAATAAATCTGTATTTTACTGATATATTCAATCAATTCTAGAATGTGCATTTAAAAAATATGGTAACATTTCTGAAATCAAGATGCATCTTCTGGTTGGTGGGGTATTACAGTGGGTCAGTGCTTTTCTTTTTTAGCAAAACGTGAGCATAGAATGCTTTACAACTGGTGGTATCTTAACTTCAGTGAATTATCATCTATATGGACCTAGATCAAGTCATAGTTCATGTTTCCATGCTTTGAATTGAATGTCCTGCTTCTGGGAACAAAAAATGTCACCGTAAATATTTAAAACTATCAACTGATTCAGAAATAATATATATGCTGTGAGTAACAAGAGACCTGAATAGAAAATAAGATGTCTAGCGAATAAACGTTGGAACTAGAATAATAATTGATGCTATTAAATGTTAAGGTCTTTAAGCAATAGAAATATATTTCCTTTTCTTTTACTGTGTCTATTCTCCTGACATTCGATTTCTTTTGAGAATGAGGCCATGGAGAAAACCAGGTACATTTATTTAATGGTTTCCCTCAGGCCCAAATTGACTCATTATGGTTGCATAATAAGTTATTACATTAAGAATTTATAATCCCAAGGAATTGCTGCATTCTTGGTGGCAGATGCAGTTCTATTTCTTTAAAAGCGGTTTACAGCACATCAGCTATAGGCAGTTTGGAAATAAGTCTCTAGATGTTCTTACCTATGATTAGAAATAAATCCACATAAACTATTATTTTTAAAAAGTCTGTAGATGAGAGGCTGTTCCTTAGAATATGCTCTTAAGTATAAAGGTAATGCCCACTTACATAAAGACACAAATAGCACTTATAAAGAAGCCACCAAGATATAATCACAGCTAATGTGTCAGCACAGACCATTGCCTTTTGTCCGCTCATTTACATTCTTTTAAATAACATGAAAATCATGTTCTAGGAACACTTCTGTCTCTTGTTGTATGCATTAATATGGTATTGTTTCCCATGAAACTAAATCTTTTTTTTTTTTTTTGAGACGGAATTTCATGCTTGTTTCCCAGGCTAGAGTGCAATGGCACGATCTTGGCTCACCGCAACCTCCGCCTCCTGGGTTCAAGCGAATTTCCTGCCTCAGTCTCCTGAGTAGCTGGGATTATAGGTGCACGCCACCACAGCAGCTAATTTTGTATTTTTTAGTAGAGAGAGGGTTTCTCCATGTTGGTCAGGCTGGTCTCGAACTCCTGACCTCAGGTGATCCACCCCCTTGGCCTCCCTAAGTACTGGGATTACAGGCATGAGCCACCGTGCCCAGCCTAGAACTAAATCTTTTAAAAACACGTTTTGTTGGGAGGAGTGTGGTGGCTCATGCCTGTAATCCCAAAACTTTGGGAGGCTGAGGCGGGTGGATCACCTGAGGTCAGGAGTTCGAGACCAGCCTGGCCAACATGGCAAAGCACCATCTCTACTAAAAATACAAAATTCGCCAGGCATGGTGGCGCATGCCTGTAATCCCAGCTATTTGGGAGGCTGAGGCAGGAGAATCGCTTGAACCCGAGAGGTGGAAGTTGCGGTCAGCCAAGATTGCACCACTGCACTCCAGCCTGGGTGACTTCGTCTCAAAAACCAAACCAAACCATATTTTGTTTTCTTTTAACACTTTCCTCAAGTAATTTTTCTATGCACATTTTATGCATTTCTTGATGAAATACAAATACATACATCAAAGTGCATAAATCATAAATGTATAGCCTTGTAAATTTTTCCAAAGTCAACGTGCTTCAATATCCATCACTCAGGTCAAAATCAGAATTTTGCCAGCATCCCAGAAGTCTTCCTTTTTGGTTCCTGTCTCCCACCAAGTATAATCCAAATCCAGGTTTCTATAGCACGAATTAATTTTGTCTTTGAAGTTAGTGTATATGGAATCCTACAGAACATGCTCTTTTGTGTCTGGCTTTTCTCCTCAACATTATGCTTGAGTTTTATCCAGGTTGTGTGTGACTTGAGTTTATTTATTCCTGCAGCTGCCTCCTGTTCTATGCTAGGAATTTATCACAATTTATTTACCTACCTTACTGCTGATGGACATTGGGTCGTTTCTAGATTTGGCCCTTACCAGTGGTGCTGCTTTTGATGAACATGTGTGTACATTTCTCTTGTATATTGAGCTGAGTATTATAAACATTTTTAACATTGCACTACCTACTGCTAATTGTCCTGCACAAAGCTTATACCAATTTTAGTTCCACTAGTTTATGTGACTAACCAAATATAAAATAATTCCAAACTGTATCACAGTTCTGAAAGACTGTTCATTTTATGCTCACAAATGGATCATATTCTGTATATCTAAAATATAGTTTATTGTTGGCAATTTGGGAAGACAGGCATTCTTGTTCACTGGGTTACATTTCCAGCATGAAACTATTCTTTGATGCTGAAATAGCTATCTTGTGAAACTACACTATTTTTATGCCAGTAGGGTTCTAGCTACAAAGTATGGTTACTTCTCTGTGATTATATCATATCATGTAGACTAAACTAAAAGTGTATGTCTGTAGATTTTTTAGAAGAAGAAATATTAATGATGTTATTTTTCAGATACGAATGGAAATTTCCTCTCCTCTAAATACTTCCACTGTGTAATACTCAGCTGCTGAATTCCATGAGGGGAAAGGGTGGCATTTACCTGTTAAGACACTCTGAATAAGATCTTCTGTTTTGGCAGGTGCCTTTACAGAACCTGTAATATAAAAGATAAAATAAATAGCCTCTTCAGCTTTTTAAATTTTATTCTTCCTATAAACAAACAAGCAAACAAACATATTTGGGCCTTGAATCTAAATCTCTTTTCAGAGAAATGACAAATTGTGTGAGACAATTCTTTATAAAAATTATTCTTAAAAAGTCTTCATTTGTAGCTTTGAGACAAACCTAATTAAATGTAACATTAGGCCAGGTGCAGTGGCTCATTCCTGTAATCCCGGCACTTTTGGAGGCCGAGGCAGGTGGATTACTTGAAGTCAGGAGTTCAAGACCATCCTGGACAATATGGTAAAACCCTTTCTCTACTAAAAATACAAAAATCAGCAGAGCATGGTGGCAGGTAGTTGTAATCCCAGCGAGTTGGTTGGTTGAAGCAGGAGAATCACTTGAAGCCAGGAGGTGGAGGTTGCAGTGGACTGAGATCATGCCACTGCACTCCAGCCTATGTGACAGAGTGAGTGAAAATCTGTCTCAAAAAAGAAAGGTGGGGGGGTGATATTATATGCCCCATTTATAAGGAGAGAAAAGACATTCACTTGGAAGCAAAACAAATTCAGTTTAGGCAATGCTATTGCCACCTTCTGGCAAAATCAAGAATGACAAGTGGCCTTTTAAAAGTCAAATGTTGGGAGGCCAAGGCCAGTGGATCACCTGAGGTCAGGAGTTCGAGACCAGCCTAACCAACATGGCGAAATCCCGTCTCTACTAAAAATACAAAATTAGCCGGGTATGGTGTTGCATGCATGTAATCCCAGCTACTCGGGAGGCTGAGGTAGGAGAATCGCTTGAACCCAGGAGGCAGAGGTTGCAGTGAGCCAAGATCACACCACTACACTCCAGCCTGGGCAACAAGAGCCAAACTCCATCCCAAAATAAAATAAAGTAAAATATAAAACTCAAATATTGACTACTATGCAGTAATAACTGTTACAGGAAAGATCCATTGGTGAATGTTAAAATCAGTAAGTAAAAGTTTAAGGAAGAACAGGATATTTGCATAGTCTCAAAGTAGCTCTCCCAATATATCTAAGAGGGGAAAATAAATAACTTTCAGTAGAGAAACCACCTTAACCAAGTGATCCCACATCATCAGTGATGAAGCCCAGCAATAACGCATATCCGTGATGTGATGCGCTGAGAAGGACAAGTATCACTTGCGTGGTGCTCTTGTCAAAATGCATGCCCTCAACCTAATCATGGCGAAACATCGGACCAACCCAGACTGAGGGACGTTCTACAAAATAACTGACCAGAGTTCTTCCAAAGTAGCAAGGTTATGAAAGACAGGAAAGACTGCGGACTGCCAGAGATTAAAGGAGACGAAAGAACCATGACAATAAAATACAACGTGGGATCCTGCGTTGGAATCTTGAACAGTAAAAGGACATTAGCGGAAAGCAAGTTAGTCCAAATAAAGTGTGCAGTTCAGGTCAGAGTATCGTGCCAATGTTAGTTTCCTGGTTTTGATGATTGCCCCATGATCCTGTGAGATGTTAACGTTAGGGGAAGAGGAGGCTATTTTTGCAATGTATTCTGTGCCATTTAAAAAATGTTTTCCGTAAGTTAAATTATTCCAAAATATCAAGTTAAAAAAAGTTAAATGTGAAAATGCTAAATTCTCTTTTGCTTTCAGGAACACATGACTATTTACTCATACATTTAAATGACGGATTTATATTTCAGAAGCACTCAAGATGTTTGTATTTGGTATATAAAACTCTTTATTTGAAAATTTACTTCTTGTTCATTATTAAGTCATCTTCTTACTATTATTGACTTTGGCAACTTTTTTTTTTTTTTTGAGATGGAGCCTCATTCTGTCACTCAGGCTAGAGTGCAGTGGTGCGATCTCAGCTTACTGCAACCTCCGCCTCCTGGGTTCAAGCGATTCTCCTGCTTCAGCCTCCTGAGTAGCTGGAACTACAGGCATGCACCACCATGCCAGGCTAACTTATGTATTTTTAGTAGAGATGGGGGTTTCACCATGTTGGTGAAACTTGGTCTTGAACTGCTGACCTCAAGTGATCCACCTGTCTCAACCTTCCAAAGTACTGCAATTACGGGCATGAGCCACCATGCCTGGTCAGTAACATTTTAAAAAGCAGTTCAAGCATGTCTGATACAAATTAAATATAATTCTTTTTTTTTTTTTTAATTCTCATTCTCCCCAATGAGAAATAACCTTCTACCCTAAATAAAACATCTGGATCTATTGGTGCTCTGACCTAGTGTGACAAAGAAATGAGCTTCTTTCCACACCTTCATAGAAGGAAATTCTGTTCCCTTTTGTTTACTTTATTAACCAATTCAACAAGAAATTATCAGGTACATGCTATTCTCCAGCACTGTGTGATGTACAGAGGAGGCACCAACCTGAAGTCTACCTAGGAGGCTTCCCATTTACTGGGGTAAACAGGACATACATACAAGGAAGAGTTACACAAAGCTGCATAAGATTAAATGTCAAAGTTAGCTGCATAGAAATCAAAGTTTTTGTTTTTTGTTTTGGTTTTTTTTTTTTTTTTTTTGAGAAATGAGACATGAGTGTGGCTTTGGTTGGAATATAGGAGCTAAAAGCAAGAATGTTAGTATCATCGGGAAATGTGTCAGGCCTAAGTTCACTCTTCCCTGGCTCTGTGGCCTTCAATAAGTACTTTATCACTTGAAAATGTCAGCTTGTTCATCTGCACAATGGGGACAATAGTAGAATCTACTCTCTGGGCCTGGTATGGTGAGGGGCGGAAGCCATTCATATGATCCATGTGAAAGGCTTAGCAATGTGTCCAGCACATAGCAGACACGCAAGGATGTTGAAAAGAAATTTGGAGAAAGAGGGAAAGGAGCCCTTGGCACAGAATTAATGAAGCAGGCCTAAGAATGTACTTCTAAGGCATGGTTGTTTATAAGCTGCTTGGAGAACTCCTCTCAAACTGTGCCAGCAGATGGGTTATAATTCATCACTAAAAAAGGACACAGGAAATCTGGGTACTTTTTTTGTTGTGGTTTAATAAGTTATCTGTAGAGGCAGATGAGCACATATGAATCTCTTCTGGCCTTCATTCATCAATTGCACATTGTCGGAGCACCTCCTAAGTCCACACATCTTTCCCCACTTAATGCTTTAGCTACCCACATCACAGCGCCTCCTTCAGTCGCACTAATGAACTGAAGGATCTTGCTCTCGTTGTCCAGCTCTTTCCAGATGGCTTACCTGGAGCTGGTTGGCTGTGGAGAGCCTGGGAGGGTGGCTTGGGTGTCAGGGATGTAGTGTGATTCACCCCGTTTTCTGCTGGAGTCGTTCTCACTTCACTTGGAGTCTCTGATGGTGTTTCTCCAGGATCAGCCTAAAATTATAAATATCCTTTCATTTTTCACATTTCTTTTTACTCTTTTCTTGCCTTCCTAAACCAACAAGGCTACATTTTGCAGCATCTTCACAATTCTTTTGGAGTTGGAAATATCAAATTTGATACTGCCTGGAAAGCAGGGTTTAAACAGCATAGTGTTGAGCCATGACTATGGGAGGTTAATTGTATTAAAGTCTCCAATTTTTACACCAACCTATGTCTATGCCTGTTGGTGGTGCCCTTCCACACTGACTCTGTACTAGACTATGTGATAGGCTTTGGTCCATCAGAGAGTAGCAAACTTGATACAAAAGGCCCTCACAAATTTTTCCACTGTTTCTAAGGGCCCTATTATAGCAATGGAGGATGAGAGGTCTGAGTCATCCTGGTCTCTCATCCAGCTCTTCTGGAGGACAGCTGAGTCATCTTGGTCAAGGATGTCCTGGACCAGCCAGTCCCCAGCTGAGCATACACACTTGAGTGAGCCCGGCTGAGATGAGCTGTGTCTATGAGTCTGGTCTGGATCTGCAGACCTGCCCAGCTGACCAGATAATGCATGAAAAATAATAACTAATTGATTTTATAAGCTGCCAAGTCTGGGGTTGTTTTATAGAATGAGCTAATTGATGTGATGGATAAGAACGTACATTTTGGAGTACAGCTTGCTTGGGTTCAGATTCCGGCCCTGCAATTTACCAACAGTGTGATTTTGGATGGTTCACTTAACTCTCTGTGCTTCAATTTCTTTATCCTTATAGATGAAGACATGTGTGTACTGGGAATCATAATATTATCTTGTTAGATTGTTTAGATGATTAAATAAGTTAATACTTATAAAGTACTTGGAATTGTTTCTGGCATAGAGTAAATATGTGGATGTTAAATAATGTGAAAGTTGTCAGAATCCAAATGGAGTCCCTTTTATTAAAACAACAACAACAACCACCACCCAAAAAACCCTGACAAAAAAGCCAGGGAATGTCATAAAGAGAAGGTTCTCATTCATAAATGCCTGATAAGAAAAACTCTCACAGAAGACTCTGCAAAAACCATCACCTTGTACAAAGGCCATAGCAACTTTACACAAAAAATACTTCTGTGAGGACACCTGCCCAGCAACTCCCTGTCCAACCTCCGACTGATGTCACTCTTGTTATTGATCCTTGTAGCCAAGCATAATCGTCTCAAAACAATTATGTAATCCTCCTCATTTATCCTTTAAAACCCTTTGTCTTCCTTCCCTCCCTGACTATGCACATAATTTAGTACATCCTATTCTTAAATAATATCATTTTCTTTTAGAGGGCATCTCTGCTTGTTATTTATGTTGATATAAAACAAATAAAACGTTTAAGCTTGTGGAATACTACCAATGAATAATAATAATAAATGCATTGAAACATGAAATGTTCACTTGACACCCTCCAGCAGCTAATTCAACATACCTTATACAGAGTAAACATTTTAAAAATGTTTGTTGAATAAATGCTGATCCTTACAAAATAATTGCCTACATACTCTTTTAATGTTGCTTTTCAATGTGCTAAATTCTCTGTAACTCTTTATCAGAATTGCCTTCCAAGTCCCTGGCAGGTTTTACTGACAATGAGGCTATCCCAATGTTCTACTTTGTAGCACTTTAAAAAATACATTAGGAAATACATTTTTCCAGAAGCCATTTGGAGCCCAACATTGTGACATTTTGGCATGTCATTACAGATGAAAAATTGTCCTATAATAACATTTTTATAAAAAGTAAGATAAGAGTGAAAATAGTGACACTGATTGTCACCAGTGGGTTTTAATCTGTTTCCCAAATCATCTTTAAAGCATCTTCCAAAACTGCATTAAGTGATGGCAGAACTTATTTTAATTCAACAGATCATCCCTGCTTGTTTACTACAGCCTGCTGAGTGCTGCAACAGCCCTTAGTAGCAGTGGCTAGACATCAATTAAGGGAGACAGGAGCCTAAACAAGTAACCCGGGCAGCCTGTATAGCTCACTATGGCAGAATCTTTGCTTTGAAAAATGACTGCTTCTGATGGGTAAGTGCCAGTATGGTCACACTATTTACTTACATCCATCAGAAAAATTCTCCCTAGAATTATATGCAAAGGGAAAGGATTGTGTATGTTTTGTTCAGCAAGGCATTGCAAACTGGAAACTCATGGTCCCAATGGGATACATGGATGCATTTTCTTTGGCTCATCCAATGTTGTCAAATCTTTTAATTAAGGTGATTTTATACTGAAACAATGGATTTCTTGCTTCCCTTGAAAAACTAGATTTGACTACATGGGGCCTGTACACCCACAGTGGGTGGTTCTTTGTGTTAAATATAGCAGCGGTAACGCTTTCCTGGCCTCCCAGCTGAAGAGGGTGCCCTTGGTTACCAAACTCAGCTGCTTTAGAAAGCAGATAGGAAGATGTCCCTGTTTCGTGGGGATCTGACCTTCCCCATTATATCCAAGTCGGTTTCTAAAACCATGTGGCGAATGAACCAGATTCTTCCCAATGTGACAGTTCACTAAAATTAGCCCTCTGAATAAGGATAGAAAAAAAGAAAATTTTGATGGAGGAAAGAATGGAAGTTAGGGAAAACCAGCTTCTGTGAAAGTAATAATGGTGGCTTTTTTTTTTTTTTGGCAACTAAAATTAGTGTCTTGAGTATTAGGCTGGAGGTGCATTCAAACTGGATCCAACAAGTTTATTTTTAGCTTTGTGTTGAGTTTTCAGATACTCCATATAGCTGTACACCCTTGGGAAACCATGTTCAATTGTCAATTTGAGTCAAATAAAGGAAAAAATACATCTCTGCTTATTAAGGGCACGTGAGACAAAGACTCCGCCTTCCAAAATGGATGAAAATATAAAATCAAAGATATTTTTAAAAGCGGATAAATGTTAAGTAAACATTCAGGCAAATACTTTCTGGTTAGTTGGGGATGAAGGGGTCACCAAGGGTTGGTGCTGGACTTTGAAGTAGGCTTTGGAGAAATGCTTAGTCCAGGTGTCACACCTGGAGATGTCTCACAATCCCTAAGGATACTATTCACACTGTAGAGTAATAGGCAGTTAATGGAAGTGATAGAAACCAGTGAAGTGGACTTACCCGCAATAGGGCAAAGTGAGGTCATGTCCAGAGCAGGAGAGAGACAGCCTATAAATGGGGCAGTTGCTGCTGTTCATTTTTAGCCTATTGCTGCCCAGGTTTTGAGAAAAATGGAAAAACTAAATTTTTGAGTGAACTCCCCTAGTTTCCAGTCACTGAGAGGCCAAACAGAGCACATCTTCAGACTGCATTTGGCCCAGAAGCTGCCAATCTGTACCCTCTGCC
The DNA here is from genome assembly GCF_001698545.2 of Rhinopithecus bieti. Classification (NCBI taxonomy): domain Eukaryota; kingdom Metazoa; phylum Chordata; class Mammalia; order Primates; family Cercopithecidae; genus Rhinopithecus; species Rhinopithecus bieti. The sequence goes on from NW_016804523.1 coordinate 1,728,978, forward strand.
AGGAGGAGCAGAGTTTGCCTGGGATTCTGAGATGGTGCAAGAGTGAGCCATGCATCCTTAGCAATGCTGAAGGGACAGGGCTGTGCTGGGAACTCAGTGGGCCAGGAGCCAACTAGTCTGCAGCCCACAACTCCTTACCTTCTCGCCCCAGTGCCCAAGCAAAGGCATAGAGAAGAGGGTCAGTAATGAGGACATTAAATACTGGGCTAAGGAATTTGGAGATCCTTGCATAGACTGATTCTTGCCAGGGACCTCTTATGATTTTCTGGAGACAAATGTTATATACAAGTTAGGTCAGTGGTCCCCAGCCTTTCTGGCACCAAGGACCAGTTTCATGGAAGATAATTTTTTCATGGACCAGGGGGAGAGGAGGTTACTGGGGGGATGGTTTCAGTATGATTCAAGTGCGTTGTATTTATTGTGTACTTTATTTCTACTATTATTGTTACATTGTAATATATAATGAAATAATTATACAAATCACCATAATGTAGAATCAGTGGGAGCCCTGAGCTTGTTTTCTTGCAACAAGATGGTACCATTTGGGCGTGATGGGAAACAGTAACAGATCATCATGCATTAGATTTTCATAAGGAGTGTGCAACCTAGATCCCTCACATGTGCAGTTCACAATAGGGTTTACAGTCCCATGAGAATCGAATGCCACTACTGATCTGACAGGAGGCGGAGCTCTGGGGGTAATTTGAGCAATGGGGAGCAACTATAAATACAGATGAAGCTTTGCTTGCTTGCCCACCTGCCACTTCCTGCTGTGCAGCCCAGTTCCTAACAGGCTACGGACCAGTGCTGGTTGGGGACACCTGAGTTAAGTAAGATTCTTTAATAACAAATGTATGTGACTGATGTTTAAACTTTTTTGCTAATGGCTGTAAACTTTTTTTTGAGATGGAATCTCACTCTGTCACCCAGACTGGAGTGCAGTAGTGCGATCTTGGTTCACTGCAACCTCCACCTCCTGGGTTCAAGTGATTCTCCTGCCTCGGCCTCCTGGGTAGCTGGGATTACAAGCATGCATCATCACACCCGGCTAATTTTTGTATATTTAGTAGAGATGGGGTTTTACCATGTTGGCCAGATTGGTCGCGAACTCTGGATCCTAAGGGATCGGCCTGCCTCAGCCTCCCAAAGTGCTGGATTACAGATGTGAGCCATCTCGCCTGGCCCAGAGATACAAATTTAATTGACTACCTTTACTGAATGGACACTGCAATTAGAAGTGGCTGTAGGTCATCCTGGGTTAGACACTGTTATATACAATGGCTCTTTCACAGCCAGTCAGTGTAGGCAACACTCACAGCACCATAACATAGCAAAAAAATCGGAAGTGTTATTAGAAGTCTTTACTAAAACCTTTATTAAAAGTCATGTAACTTGCCAGAGGTCACACAGGAAACTGTGAGCAAGTACTTGAATATGTACTACATGGTAAAGATTAAATTTTTCTACTGCATCAGTCCACTCTATGATAACAGCAGCTTAAGAAACTGTAAAAATAACTTGCTGCTGAGATAGAGATGTATACATGTAAACATAATTCTCAAAGAACTACCCTGTTGCACTAAAAAGGCATCTGTATATACAAAGTTAAATAAGTTAAGCAAAACAATGGCTGAAAAATGAAAAAAAGCACCTATAGGAGTACAATACTAAAATTGAACTTTCTGATATTATGATTGAAAGATCGAATAATTCCCACTATATGAATCTGTAAGCCAGAGTGCAAAAACCAAATTCCTTATCCCACTCAAGAGAATCAGCAGAAGGCAATACTTTATTTCTCCCCATTACCTGTTTACATGAGTGAATAAAATCTGGTACTGGAAATTGTGATAGAAACAGAACCTACGAATGCCAATTTTCTTAATTTGACTCAAAGACTTAAATTCCAATTAAGCAAATATCAAGGAAAGAAGGTTCAGAAGGTAGTAGTACTTTAGTTGCAGTAACTAGATGTTGGTCAGGTGGGTAG
>NW_016804523.1:1731078-1747511 GCF_001698545.2 Rhinopithecus bieti
AAAAAAAAAAAAAAAAAAAAAAAAAAAAAAAAGGCAGCATGAACCATGAACCACAGAAGTAAGTTCCTGCCCTCTAGTGGTTAAATGGAATCATTGCAATATCTTTTTCTTCAAAATATGCCTAACTTCTTGAATGTTAAAATTAAATATAAAAAGAGTTTATACGCTTCCTAATTCCAAAATGAACAGAAGTGCATTGAAAATAGAATACAGATAGAGCAGTAAAAGGGTAACTGAAAAGATCATCTTTATAAGTTTTATAGAAGGAGGAAAAGCTATTTGATGTACTGGTTGAAAAGATTTCCATCCTGGGCATTGAAAGTTTGGATCTGATGGCTAAGCAGCAGAGAATTAGGATTTGGAGGATTTAACTGAATGGTTAACATGGTAAGTGAAGGGTCTTTCAAATATCATATGTGTTACTGGGCTATTAGAGGTGTTGGATCTTGCTTTCCTCGTCTGAGTCATCTAAAGAGTGCAGTTCCTTCTGTGTAGCTGAGTAGGATGACAGCATCTTCCTTTGGATGGGCACCACATGGGTAAGAGGCAAGGCCATCAGTTTTTCCATCATATTAGGGTGAGTCTCATAATTTCATCATGCAGGAATCTACTCCACTGAGGACAAATATTGTCATAAAGTAGCTTTGTTAGAGCCAGCCTTTCCCTTAAGGAGGAGCTTCTTTAAACATGAGTACAAATTGTACCTTAAATTTCTATTACTTGAATGAAATTAGATTATGCATCTGCCTCCTATTTCTAAGAAATTCAGAATCATTCTTACAAACTTCATCCTGCTGTATGCACTCCCAAATGTTTAGGAGTGAAGTATACTGATGTTCGCAACCTACTTTAAAATGCATCATATTCAACTAAGATGGATGATAAATGGATAGAGGGATTTATATGTGATCAAGTGAAAGCATCAACATTTTAATTATGGAATCCAGGTGGCTGACATATAGGTATTCCTTATACAGTTCTTTCAATGTTAGCTTAGAATTTTCATAATGAAATAGGTAAAACTCCTAATTTTGAAGAGTCTACCAGTGTGAGTTAGAAGCAAGAGACAGCTTTAAGGAACTGGATAAATTCATCTGTTGACTTCCTCATTAACACCAAGTAAAGCACTTTTGGTGTTTTGCACAGTTAATGTCCAGCAAGTTCTTCCAGCAGTAACTGGAGCATGGATTCAAGTGAATCTTGACACAGCATGGCCGTGTCATCATATAAGCACTCGCATGAGTCATCAGCACTCGCATGGTATCATTTTGTTGAACATTAGTAACAGCTGCAATTTTACATATAGATGTATAAATTGTATAATGTCACTCTCTTCCTCCAAGTTGTAAGGGCTATGAGAGCGTCTGATTTTACTCAGCATTACACATATAAGGGCCATGAGAGTGACTGACACATAGTTCTGTGTTTTTTTTTAATTGAATGAATGAATGAATGAATTCACATTAATTTTCCTGCTAGTATACAATAAATAGCTATACTATTAATGGCTAAGTCCTGAAAGTAAAGAACCACCTAAATGTTAGGCTAAAATAAAAAAAAAATTTTGAATGAATGAATACATCAATGAATGAAAAGAGTGAAGATGCTGCTTTCTGCTGTCTGTAAAAAGTTTGTATTTAATGCATAATAGCAGCAGGTTATTCAGAAGTCTATAAAAGGGTAAAGGAACATAGCTCTGCTGGCTCATTTATATATGTTACATATATAAACTTTCATATATATGTATATAAAAAATTCCTACCAACTTTAATTTATTAGAAGTGTTTTGATACAGTTTCCAAAGAAATCAGAAGGATTAAACCCTTGGCTGTTAGGTAGAAATCATGGATTTCTCTTTTTAAAAGTTAGTAGACCAACAACTCTTTACATTAATTTTGTAGAAATATATCTTTGAAATTAATTAAGTCAAATCATTTGGTAAGGACTACGGTCAATCGCTCACAGGACAAATTCTGGATAATTCCCAGAAAAAGTGTCTCCTGGAGCCCTTCCCAGGTTTCTGTGATTAAGCTGACATTTTAGAGTGGATGGAATTAATGGGTTTCATCTGGGGAGAGCCACACTCTCGTGAAAGAAAGATGCAGGACTTCAAAGCAGCAGTTCTTAATGTGTGGTCCCTAGACCAGCATCAGTTTCACTTTAAATTGTTAGAGACGCAAATTCTTGGGTCCACCCCATTCAGTGACCTACTGAATCAGAAACTTTGACTATGATGCCCATCAATCTGTGTTTTAGGAAGCCATCTGAGTGAGTCTGGTACATGCTAAAGTTTGAGAGCCCTGCTACTCCAAATATGGTCCATGGGCCATAAGCATCACCTGGAAGCTTGTTAAATATGCAGTGTTTTGTGATCTATGACAGACCCACTGAATCTGAATCTGCATTGTAACAAGATTCTCAAGTGATCTGTATGCACCTTTAAAAAAAAATTTATTGTGTATATTCAATACATACAATGTGTTATAAGATACTTACATACAGTAAAATGGTTACTATAAGGGAACAAAAGACATATCCACCATCTCACACAGTTACCCATTTTGTCCCCCTGTGGCAGGAACAGCTACAATCTATTCATTTAGAAAAAATTCTGACTATAATACACGATTGTTAATTACAGTCCTCATGCTGTACACTAGATTTTTTTACTTGTTCATCCTACATATTTCCTGCTTTGTATCCTTTGACCTACACCCCCACCATTTCCTACACCTGTATGCAAATTAAAATTTGAGAAGCCCTGCTCTAAAGCAGAGTGAAAAACTTCATTAATTGAGAGCCATGATTTTATAATTGGACATGACATGGATATTTAAGTTACTGTACTCATCCCTATTTTAGGCAGATGAATCCAAAGTCCCCCATTAGAATCCACTGAAATTTTAGAAATTTTTATGGAAGATATTTGCAAAAGCAGTTGAATTGAACCAATCATTGACCAGTTTCAAGTCACGTGAATGAATGGTCTCTTCTTGATACTTATTTTAAAAGACCCTAGTTCTTCAACTTATTGGCCATTGACATTAGGCACCAAATCACTCTACCATAATGAGCAATTGTTCCCTTCTCTAAAAATGAGGATTACTATGGTTTTCCTGGTTAGCACCCAGTTTTATCCAAGGCATCCAATGGAAGTGCATTGTGAATGCCAAATCTGTACAGTATTGAAATGAAAGAGATGGTGTCATTATTTAAAGGAAAACCTTTTCTTTTTACTGTATTGGATGCTTTAAAGTTCAGGGATTTTGATAAACTATTGTTTCTATAAATTAATACCTTGCAAATTTATTATTTGAGGAGGAAGATTTGAAGGAGGAAGAAGTTTATTTAAAGAGAATCCAAAATGAGCTGTAAATCTCATCTTTGATTTTAGTGTCAAGTTCTTAATTGTGAATGAAATATCAAACTTCTGTTTTGAATAATTAAATGGTATCCAAGGCCTGGGGCAAAACATTGTAACCTTATGAAAGCACTACCTTGGATTCTATTGATGTCACATTATTTTATTGGTGAAATTCATATCATTATTCAAATAATCAAATTGGGGCCACACACTGAATTAGGAAATATTTACCAATAATTTTATTTTATTTTATTTATTTTTAAGAGACATGATCTCTGTCACCCAGGCTAGGGTGCAGTAGTGCATTTACAGCTCATTGCAGCCTCTGCCTTCTAGAGAATCAAGCGATTCTCTTGCCTCAGGCCCCGGAGAGCTGGGACTATAGGCATGTGTTAGAACACTCAGTTAATATTTGCAAACAATTTTAGATGAATTTCAGCTCACTCACAAGAACATGTGAGTCAGACAGTATAAAAAGTAGGCCCTTTGGAATAAATAAACTTTTAGTATTACCAAACAACTTTTCCTTTTCAACATCAGTATTACACAAAGACCACTCACACACTTTTACTTGCAGGATGCAAACACAGACGATGTTGGGAATTCTTGTGAACATTTTTGGCCCTGAGGGCTGGGTAAGGTTTGTAGTGTCAGGGACTCTGTCTTAGACGACAACTTTCCCAAGTATGGAAATGAATGCTTGGCAAATGAATACAGCTTTCGTAACTTCCAAGTGGAGGGATATGTATTTTGGCCAGCCAATGCACAAACCAATCAAATAGAACTCACAAAGATAAACCTAACTTTCTGAAGAATAAGTTCTGACAACATCCAGTGATTAAAGGGGGAAAATTCTTGACATTCAACCAAAAATTCAATCAAAAGATGTTACTATTTAAGGTAAAGGTCTTATACTCTGTGCTCGCTCATTCAGGTAACCTGCTACGGAGGACAGAAAGATGAATGAAGGGCCCATCCTTGCTAAAGGTTACCAGAAAATTACAGCTTTGTTACAGAGGTGGTGCGTGTGTGGTGAAGATGCTTGTTAAACTGTGCTCCAAGGACCAGCAATACCCCATCACTTGGGGGCTTATTAGAGATGCTGAGTCCCAGGCCCTACCCCAGACCCAGTGAATCAGGATCAGCATTTTATCACGATGCCCTGGTCTTCACACTTAAGGTGGAGAAGTGCTGATGTGGAAGATGAGTTGTAGAACCCAATCCTTGTAGTTAGGATTTCAATCCTAACTCTTTTCTTTACTAATAGTGTGGCACAGGCAAGCAATTTAACTCCTCAGTGCCTTAGGTTCTTCATTTGTTAAATGGAAATAATGGTAATTAGGACATCTGGAGGTTTTAAGACTTAAGTGAGTGAATACAGTAAAAGCTTCATGGCCAGGCACGGTGAATCACCCCTGTAATCTCAGTGCTTTGGGAGGCAGAAGTGGGAGGATTGCTTGAGCTAGGAGTTGAAGACTAGCTTGGGCAACACATTGAGACCCTGTCTTGATCAAAGAAAAATAAAATAAAGGGCTCAATATAGTGTCAGATATACAGTAAGCACTCAGTAACTGCTCATTATATTTATTTTTTCTTTACTTCTCTAACATTAAAAAAGTCACTTTCAAATATTGCATTTATGAGATTACTATCACAAAATATTTCCTAATAAATGTATGAGATATTTACTTTTCCTTTTATAGGTATTTTAAAGATAGAAAAGAAAATGTGTTATGATATTTCACTAGGCATCTCTGTAATTACATTATTCGGTCTGTAAAACATTTAAAAAATTACTTTTAAAAATGTGCATAGAGGTCAGCCACGGGGGCTCACGCCTGTAACCCCAGCACTTTGGGAGGCCGAGGCAAGTGGATTACCTGAGGTCAGGTGTTCAAGAGGAGCCTAGCCAACATGGTGAAACCCTGTCTCTACTAAAAAGATAAAAATTAGCCGGGTGTGGTGGTGAGTGCCTGCAGTCCTGGCTACTCAGGAGGCTGAGGCAGGAGAATCACTTGAACCCGGGAGGCAGAGGTTGCAGTGAGCCGAGATCATGCCACTGCACTCCAGCCTGGGCGACAGAGCAAGACTTTGTCTCAAAAAATAAACAAATGAAAATTCACACAGGAAACGTGCTAGAAGGATATACATTAAAAATGTTAACAGTATTTGCAGAATTAGAGGGTTTTAAATTTTTATTTCTTTACTTTACTATGTTTTACAATTTTTCTACATGACTTTTTATTTAGAGGAATTAACTGTGAATGTTACACCTTGTTAGGATTCAGTGAGGCACTTATTCTACAACTTGACTAATCTACCACTCTGAATTTACAAAGACAAAACAATTCCAATAACAAATCTTTATTATTCCTTCACTTCCAACCATTATTCAGACAATATGTAACTAATATATATTATACACATAATATATGTATAATAGAATCTGAATAACATATTTTTGCCTTATCTGATATGAATATCTATTGTTCAAATCATGGGGGAGAATTCCACTTTCTTCTCTATTTGGTTTATAAATTACTCTAGGAAGATAATTTATAAGACTATTAAAAACCTGGTAATATTTTGCAGTCCAATGAAGTTTTTAATGTTCAAATAGAAATGACCTTTAGAAGCATCACATTAACATGATGATACTAAAAAAGTCTTTGCTGCTAAAATAGTGTCTCCAGTGCCTGCCATGTCCTAGATAGAATTTTCTTTAGAGAAAACCACAGTTACTTATTTTCAATGGCATCATTCAAACAAACTTACATTGTTTCAAGACAAGAAAAAAGACACACTGGTGCTCAAAGTGTGAAATGACTTTTCTTTCCTAGCATTACATGTTAAGGGCAAATGATTTTTTGTTTCTTGAGTTGTAAAAATGAGGCCAGTTAAGAGTTTAGATATGTCAAAGGAAAAAAAATCGTATTTTCTCTATTAGACCAGTACAGGGTCTATGTGATTAAATGCCTCTAAAATTATTTCTAAAACTGAAAACTGTCCAAATACTGTCCAAGTTTAAACAATATTATACATTTCTAAAATGCTTTCTGCTCACCTTTAAGAGAAGAACAACAAAATAAGAGTGACTTGAAACTACTTCCGTAGTTTTGTACATTTTATTCTCCTGAAATAACTTTTGATGATGCAAAGATAAGGTTTTCAAAGGACATCAATTTGTAAAAAGAGTCCTACAATCTCAAAGGCCTTATGTCTCCCATTCTTTAGAGTGACATTTTCCCCTAGTCATTACAGAAATTGTCTCTCTGAAGCACCATTAGGAAAATGTTCCATTATGAGACCTTTAGCTCAATTACTATACTCAATATTTCATACACTGAATTAGGAAATATTTACAAACAATTTTATCTCATTTTATTTTATTTTATTTTATTTTATTTTTTTATTTTATTTTTAAGAGACATGGTCTCTGTCGCCCAGGCTAGGGTATAGTAGTGCATTCATAGTTCATTGCAGCCTCTGTCTCCTGGACTCAAGCAATTCCCCTGCCTCAGGCTCCCGAGTAGCTGGGATTACAGGCATGTATCAGCACAGCCAGCTAATATTTGCAAACAATTTTAGATAAATTTCAGCTCACTCACAAGAACGTGTATGTCAGACAACATAAAAAGTAGGCTGAAATATGGTAGTGTTGAAATGTTCTCTTGAAGCAAGTGCTTATTCCTTAGGCACAATGGCTAACTAATGGGTTAAAGTTGATAATCTAAAAAGTATTTCCTCTAAATACCAAAAATACATGTAATTTCACTTGAGAATGCTGTCATTTAACCTCTATTTCTTATAGAATAAAATAAATCCAGTTGAAAAAAGACATTCCTTTTTTTTTTTTTAACTTTTATTTTAGGTTTGGGGTACACACGAGGGTTTGTTTTATAGGTGTGTCATGGGGTTTGGTATTCAGATAACTTTGCCACTCAGGTAATATGCATTGTACCTAATAGGTCCTGTTTTCTATTTAGAGAAGAATGCTATTAACAGTGATTTATTTATATCTATGTAAATTATCCTTACCTTTAATTATACTTTATTAAATATGCTATTAAGTAAAGCAGGAAAAAGAGAAAAGAATTTGAGAACCTTTGGTGGATTTCCAAAGAGAGAAATTAATTTCATATTGATGTCCATATGAGTAAAATGAGAGACTCATAGAATAGCCTTAATCTTTTAAAGGTCATGGAAAAGAGAAAAAGCACTATTATCGTTGAAGAAATATCAGAATGAAAGATGTAAGTGTTGCCCAATATTTAAAGTCTTAATTAACTAATTAAGAATTAATTCAGAAAGAGAACTCATTCTTGTGTTTATTTATAAAACAGCAAGCTACTTAGCATTGCTGGTTTCCCTAGAAGCAGAAGTGGACATGAGGATTCTTGAGCACATGAGTTACTGAGAGAATGGTCTCAGGAAAAAACTGAAGGGAGGTGAGGCAAACAGGTTAAGACAAGAAAGAAGATAAGTCGAAGTATGGCCTCAGGCAAACTCCAGTCTCAGGCTGATGCCACAGGGCGCTTGGGAGCATGAACTGCAACACAGAAGTTGCCCACCACAAGCAAGGGGCTGAGCTATTTTTCTCCCAAGTGTGATTTATCCCAGAGATGCAAGGATGGTTCAACATACGCAAATCAATCAATGTGATACATCATATCAGCAGAATGAAGGGAAAAAACCCATATGATCATTTCAATTTATGTTGAAAAAGCATTTGATAAAATTCAACATCCCTTCTGGTAAAAACTCTCAAAAAAACCCTACCTGGGTATAGAAGGAACATATATCAACACAATGAAAGCCATATATAACAGTTCAACAGCTAGTATCACACTGAATGAAGAAAAACTGAAAGCCTTTTTTCTCTGAGATCTGGAATAAGACAAGGATGCTCACTTTCACCACTATTATTCAACATAGTACTGGAAATCCAAGGTAGAGCAATTAGACAAGAAAATGAATAAAGGGCATCCAAATTGGAAAAAGTCAAATTATTCCTGTTTGCAGATGATATGATCTTATATTTGGAAAAACCGAATGACTCCACCAACGAGCTATTAGAACTGATGAACATTCAGTGAAGTTGTAGAATTAAAAATCAGTGTACAAAAATCAGTATGTCTGTATCAGAATATCAAATGCACCCCATAACATATATGCCAACTACGTACCCATAAATAAAATAAAATAAAATAAAATAAAATAAAATAAAATAGTGCAGCATTGCAAATACCCAATAATTGGGGGCTTAGTAATTAAATTATGGTGGACCTATATGATAGAAGGCTATGAGTTATTAAAAGTCATGTCATAGAAGAATATTTAATGACATGGACAATGAGATACTTAATACTTTTATTTTCACTTACAACACAAACTGTGAATATTATCCTATTTTATGAAAGAGTAACAGTTGTGCATAAAAAGGCTAGACATGTATACACCGCACATTCACTGTGGCTATCTCTGAGTGGATGGGATATTTGAATTACAGTTGATTTCTTTGTTGTTTTCTTTTGTCATTTTTATGTTTTAAATTTTCTATGATAAATCTAGAATGCTTTTGAAGTAAGAAAAGCATTACTTAATGAACAATATCAACTTTAATAGACTATTTAAATGAACTATTTAATGGATAACTATTAGTTATAGTTATTAAAACAATTTTCAAGGTTTTTTCCCCAATACTGACAGTTCTCCATTTTCTATCTTTTTTCTCAAGTTTTCCTCTGAATAAAATTTGAAAATAGCAAAATTTTATCACTATTTTAATATTAGTGTCACCTTTAATAATCAAGTTATAATTCACTTTTTTAAAAGCAAAAGACTGCCAGTCTACATAGAAGCTTTATATTTTAAACTTCATTTCTACTATTTTTAGATCCTCCCTTAATTATGCTTTGCATTGTGACATCTAATTTGGAATAATATATCAATTATTTGGAGGACATACATTATAATATGTAAATAAACTATCTAATAATGATAGTAGACTCTTCATGGCTCATACTATTTTCCAGGTATTGCGTTAAATATTTTATGTATTATAAAAAATCAAAAAGGCACTTTGAAAATCCTGCATACTACATTAAAGACAAAGGGAAACCCTAAATGATTTGATGATTATCTTCCTTTTTAAGTGCCGTTATCACCTTTAATTGGCATGAAATCATGTAGAAAGTTTCAATGGAAATAGCAAGATGTGTACAGTTTAATTTTATCACAAGATAAGATGCTCGTGGTATCCACAGAACACGAAAAGAAAATGAAATGTGAAAAATTTAAGTCAATCATCTAGATGTTCTGTGACATGATGTGAACTCCATGAAAGTGTTCCAATGTGCTATTTCTTCTCCTGAGGTATGTGATATTACCTAGACAAAGCCAACAAGTAGGTGTGGAAATCATGCTTAATGCTGTATGTGAGATTAAAACACCCTCTCACCTCTTTCTTTACTTCTTCTTCATCTTCCAGTGTCAAAGCAGCCAATTGCTTAGCTCTCTGCTCCATCAGGTTCACATACCGGATTGGGTTTGATAAAGCTTCAATGACATCTAAATAGGGAAGAGACATTTTAGATCAAAGGTCCTGGAGGTATTGATTATCCATCATTCATCTACTTACTCATCTGTCTGACTATCAGTCCATGCATTCATTCATCACCCATCTACCCACCCATCCATCCATCCATCCACCCAGTCATTATCCATCTTCCATTCTTCCATCTACCCACACAACTATCTACTCCTCTAATCAACACTTTGAACATGGACAAGGGTTAGGACTCTGTTGAAACTTCAGGAAGAGACAAATTAAGAGTTTAGTTCTGAGAGTCAAACTGGACAGGCAGGCTTCAACTCAGGATCCTTCAATACTCTTGATTCTTTAGTTTCTTTTTGAGGGGCCTATCCATTCCAGCAATGGCCCACACAATTGTCCTATTTGGCCCAAGTGATGTTTCATAAATGGAGACATTTCACATAAAAAGCCTGCTTTCCGGACTGTTGAGATAACCCAATGATTTGGTAATATAGTTATCATTTGAATGGCAATGCCTAGCTGGAATGAGTTATGGCTGGCAGCTTTGGATGGACCATGTGCCACAAGCTTACCATGGTCTCCAGTACTCCCCAGTGTCCTACACCCAAGCTACTTGGCACTATAAGCATTTATGTTTATGATTCTTGGTTAATTCCTTAAATTTAGGATGTCATCCGTGAAAAGAATCAGCATTCTAAAACTGGTGGAAGACAAATTCAGTGTACAGACCTAGACATCTGTTGTAATGGATAACATGAGTTGGTAAGTGCTGGACCCATGAGAATAAGACTACCAGGGAATAAATATTCAAAAAACTGAGGTGTTGTGATTTTAATTAAAATACATTAAATTAAAATGTATTCACAATGGCTCAAGCAATTTACCTCTAAACACACATACGAAAGTAGGGGTGATTCTGAAGCCAGAATCTCCTGCTTTGTTTGGTTCAGTTTTCCTTCCACTAACCCAAAAATATATGGTGACCCAGACAGAAATGCCCCTTTGAGTAGAGGGGTATTTGAGTTAAGTTGTTTACCTGCATATGTGTCTGGCACATAGTCTTTCACTTCTATGTAGACAAAGACAGCAGGCAGTGTCAGAGGCTGGTTCCTTTCATTCCTTAGACATATATAGTGATAGCCTGGAAGGTGAGAATAATGCTGTGTAGCACATATTTCCTTCCCAATGTTAGTTATAAGTATGCACATCTATGTGACGAAAGCATGTATTTCAGGTTACTTTAGATGAAAAACAGGTCACTTTTTTCATTTTAATGACAGTTATGAATGATAAGGTATTATTTTTCTCATCAGAAAAGAAAACATTCATTGTGATTTTTTCCTTTCCAACCATATGTTTTTTTTTTCCTACAAAAGAGAATTTAAAATCATATGTCATAGACTGAATTATTGATCCAAACTTGCCCCCATAATAGAATTATACTTGACATGACTTCTTTTTTTTTAATTGTTATTACTATTTTTTGTAGAGACAGGGTCTCACTCTGTTGCCCAGGCTGGTTTCAAACTTCTGGCTTCAAGAGATCCTCCTGCCTCAGCCTCCCAAAGTGCTGAGATTATGGGGGTGAGCCGCCATGCCCAGTTTTGACGTGATTTCTTGACTTGTGCTTAAGCTCTGCTTTGGTCAACAGTATATTAGGATTTTGGTGTAAGTAGAGGCTTAAAATGCACATGCAGAATTAGACTTGCCCTCTGTATTCCAATGGTCTGCCAAGAGAAGTCCATATTGTGGAAGTAACTGCCACTTCAGCCTAGGCCCCAGAGTGAGCACGTGTGGGACAGACATAGACCCAACCCAGAACCTGAAGCACAGCTATGCTGCTGAGCCCAGGCTAGATCAGCCAAACCTGGCCAACCCACAGACCTATGAGCATGAAGATAAATACTTGCATATAAGTTTTCAGATTGTTTGTTACACATAATTATTGTTGAAAGAGTTGACTAATATGTTAATACTACAACATGCCACAAAAACATGTAACTAAATCTCAAAGCCCTTGTTACGTAACAAAATTACAAAGCAGAAAATAGTTTCCTAAATCATTTTCTAGTAATATTTTAAGCAGTGATGATTTTCTTTGCAACTTTGATAAAAAGTTTCTCAGCAACACTATCCATACCTGGCCGAATGGCTTGCACTGGCAAGATACGGTGGCCAATGAATTTACCTCCTTCTTCATAAACTGCTATTCTCAAACAGGCCAGAGTAGGAAGAACCACCTACAAACGACATTAAGGACACATCTGGTTATACGAATGAACAATTCCAAGAAATAATTAGAAAGGTATTATTCAATCAGGACCAGCTTTTCTTTTCTTTTTTCTGTCTGTCTTTCTTTCTTTTTTTTTTTTTTTTTGAGACAGAGTCTTGCTCTGTCACCAGGCTGAAGTGCAGTGGCATGATCTTGGCTCACTGCAACCTCCGCCTCCCAGGTTCAAGCAATTCTCCTGTCTCAGCCTTCTGAGTAGCTGGTACTACAGGTGCACGCCTCCATGCCTGGCTAATTTTTGTATTTTTTTAGTAGAGACAGCATTCCACCACATTGGTCAGGCTGGTCTCAAACTCCTGACCTCAGGTGATCCACCACCTTGGCCTCCCAAAGTGCTGGGATTACAGGCGTGAGCCACTGTGCCTGGCCAGGACCACCTTTTCAGATCCAAGTAGAAGTTTCTACTTAGCTACTTTAGACAGAAAGTTGAGATGTTGCCTTATAAATTTCATTCTCAGAGGAGAAGACATGGGTTGTCAGAGATAGGGCTTCATCTGTGTTTTATCACCTTGACTAAATGAGGCATTTGTTAAAAAAAAATAGGCTGTTTTATTTTACATGAACATTCTCAATGTGGAAATGACAAAAGTTCTATCTTTAAACAAAAAGAGTTCAGTGGTCTTATCACCATGTGAATATTTCATTTATGTTTTCAAAGTAAATTACTTTTGCATCTTCAAAGTGACAGCAGAAAAAAGTGAAAACAACCACCACTGAAAAACAAGAATAACTTTCAGGATAACTTTCAAGTACATTTGCTTTATAAATTTGTAAATTCCCACAGTAAGCAACGAGTAACTACTCATTTCTTTCCTCAGTGTGAAACATCTAAAATATGCAGTTATATCTCATGTCAAGAACATGAAGTCAACTATCTCTTTAAAAATTTATTGTTTACAAAACCAGCAAACTCACATTTATTGAATATTTTCATTGTGCTAGATATTTCTTAAGCGTGGTTAGCGTATTTACTTACGGAATATTCATAATAACCCTAAGAAGTAAACATTATAGTAAACATTATTATTAAACTCAGTTAACATACGGAAAAATCTCAGAGCACAGAGAGTTTCCATACAGCTATTCTCCTTGCAGAAGACTGGCTTTGTAGGTATTTTGGCCAGAAAAAAGCAAAGAGTAGGGTAAAAAGTCTACTTCCCACTGAACTTACTTTCTTCCTTTACATGATAAGCGTGTGTGAAGAAGATTTGCTTTTTGGTGAAGAAAGAGAAGGGCCCAGTTGAGTGTGAAAGGTTTCAATTTTATTAGATGGAACCCAGACAAGATTGAATGACCAGCTCTCAGAGGCTACAGATTTTGGGGAATTTAAATAATGTTCCTTTTAAAGGAAGTATGAATTTTCTTTCTCTCAGCCACTATATTATTCCCTACTTCCACTCTACTTCATTTGAGTTATAATTAAAATGTATCATTTATCACTTGTACTATCAGAGGACAGGAGTTAAATGTATATGTTTTTATGGCTGTCCATTTGAGGCATACTAGAATGAATTGATTTACACTACAATTCTGAAAATCCAAACAAGTGATTAACAGAATTCTTGAAGAGTTTTCAGAACGGCTTTCAAAGGATAATTGCTTTATAAATGTGTAAATTTCCAAATTAAACAACAAGTAATTCACCATTTCATTATTTTCTCAGTGTAAAACACCTGAAAATGCAGTTATAACTCATATCAAGAACATGTGACCAACCTTTTTGAACACAATAGGTTCTTCTTCCCAGACAGGATTCACAGCATTTCCTTGGGATGTCTTGGTCTTAAATGCCTTCCTCCTTGTATCCACAGGCAAACCAAACATATCCACTTCCACATAAGTCCCGACTTTCTTATCAGAAAGAAACTGACCTGAAATAATCTAGAAAATCAATCAATCAATCCATAAGGAGTTCTGATATGCAAATAACACAGACATAAAATGCTGCTGGTGAATGTTGAATTATAAGCAAAATGGAATAGAAGCAAGAGTAGAAATATGATTTCCCTTTCACTTAACGGGTTGTGATATGGTTTGGTTCTGTGTCCTCACCCAAATCTCATGTTAAATTGTAATCCCCACATGTTTGGGGAGGGACCTGGTGTGAGGTGATTGGATTATGGGAGTAGTTTCTCTCATGCTGTTCTCATGATAGTGAGTTCTCACAAGATCTGATGGTTTAAAAGTGTGTGGCAGTTCTCCCCTCACTCTCTCTCTCCTTCCCTCATGTGACATGTGCTTTGCTTCCCCTTCACTTTCCACCATAATTGTAAGTTTCATGAGGCCTCCTCAGTCATGCAGAACTGTGAGTCAATTAAACTTCTTTTCTTTATAAATTGCTCAGTCTCAGGTAGTTCTTTATAGCATTGTGAAAACGAACTAATACAGATTGGTAGAGGGATATTGAAAATGGTAAGGTTAGAAGTAGTCAATTAATAAGACAAAGTATTGTAGGAGGAATAAATGAACAAGTATTCACTTTAAACCATCAAGATCAGTTTATTGTTACCCCTAATCTCACATGGTGTCACCATCTACACTTAGGTATTCTTTGTCTAGCTACAGAACTAATTGATAATATAGACTTAAAAGAGATTTTTAATATTACATATTTATAAATGTCTTCCATGTCTGCCTCTGTTTCTGTACAAATTTTCAAAATCTGAGGTATCCATTAGCTGTCATAAAGGTTAATGGAGGCAAAAAAAGATGTGCTTCTGCTGTATACTAGGAAGGTGAACAGCAGGAAGCAAGTGCCGACAGAGCAAACCTGGTGAATCTAGGTTAGGTGGTTACAAGAAAGTTGCCTGCTGGTCAAGAACTTTCTGAGCTCAAGACTGTGAAAAGAAGACAGCATTATGGCTGGGCTCACAATCTGAGCTCAAGATTGTGAAAGGGGACAGAATTATGGCCGGGCCAGAAATCAGACAAAATGGTGGCGTGAGAATAGCCATCAAAGGCTGAGTAAAGTCAAAGTCAGTTACATGCTGATGTGGTCAGAAATTCTGAGTAATGTGAGAGAAAGTCATCAGGAAGGCTCTCTGAATTTGTCCTGGGACAACTCATTTCCCCTGTATATTCTATTTGGCTTGAGTGCATGGGACCTGCTAGCAACAATCTCTTTGTTTAACTTGAGGTTCTTTGTGAGAACCATGTCTATAAAATGAGCAGACATTTCAAAACAAGTTTAAAACTTCTAAGTTATAGAAGTCCTACTTGGAATTCAGATGCACAGATTTTGTGTGTTTAAGATGTTTGACCAAAGTAGAGTCCTAAACTAAATTCATGACACTAAACCACAATGTTCTCATCAGTAAAACAGGATGGTACAACATCGTATAAGCTCATAAGTCCATTCTGACATTATAAAATCTATGCCAGAAAATGAAAACAAAGGCATAATTGGAAAGTTATGATCTGCATCTTGGCTCTAGCTATAATGTGAAAGGTAGGGCTCTACTGCAGTGAGGACTGTCCATTCTGGGGAGACTGATAGCTCTGGAACAGCATCTCTGGACAGGAGCAGCAGGTTACACTTGTCTAGGGCTCAACTATTTCCCCTTCACAACTCAACACACTTTCCTGCCTCTGTGTCATTGTTTTATAATTGCTTACTGTTACAGTAGAATTTTCAAGACAAAAAAAAAAGCAAACAAATACATTCAAAACAAGACGAATATACAAACAAGACAAAAATATGATTAATTCAACCGAACTGTAACAATTGAAAATGATTCTAAAAGTAGCATTCTATCAGTACATGAAGCTTATGAGTTTATCTTAATCACACCTGACAGAAATCAAACAGCCTTTTCTGAAAACAGCTTCCTAAAATAAACTCTAATTCTGCCAACTTGAACTCTTTATATATGTGGCTTGAAGTAATTTCAAAAGATATAATTATGAGACACTTCATTGAAATGTTATTCTTTATACCCTTGATATAAAGCGACAAAAGTTTTAAGATAAAAATGTGCTCAACTGCTTAGGGTAGAAAGAAATTAGTGAAGCTGTTATAGAAAGTTTTTTATATAGTTTTTCAAATGCCTTTGTTTAAGGTTAATCAAAAAATTGCATTTATGTCCATTAAAAAAATTTATTAGTTCTATAGTTATTCAGTTAAACAGAAAACAGATGATATTTTTGAGAAGCTTTAACAATGAAGAATCCATGTAAAAATGTATTCTAAAAAATTGATTTTCCTTTCACAGTTTTAAAAATAT
>NW_016804523.1:1749037-1752338 GCF_001698545.2 Rhinopithecus bieti
ATCTAATATATAATATATTAAATATAGTATTCTAATACTTAAAGCGTATATTAGAATATAATGTATTTAATCAGTCTCCTTTTGGACACATTTATGTTTTTTCTAATTTTTCACCCTTATAATGTTTTGATAAACATCACTGTGGTGAAATCTTTGAAGCCATCATCACTGATTTTCTTATAAGTGGAATTTCTGGGACAAATAATGTCCACATTGGAAAAGCTTTCTTTGATGCCTTGCTAAAATGCCCTTCCGAAAGCTTAAACCAGCTTATACTGCTAAGCCATGTTTTTGAGAATGGACTTCTCCATACCTCATTAAAAGAAGATTCTGTCATTCATTTTCTTGGTTTTTAATTTGTACATAAAATTACTTTTAAAATTTGCACTTCTGTGATTACTTACAACGAATATCTAATTATACATAGACTCTTCCAGCAATCAAAGGTTACTGGTCAAAATTTTCCTCAGACTCAGTGCATCAAATGAATGTTCACACATATTGCAATCGATAGGGTGAAAAAATACATATTAAAGTTGTAAAGAATCTGGGAAGTTGTCAACTGTTCCAGGTTATCTGTGTCATGACTCATCTCTATGTGGATAATAAAGAGGTGATGATAGAATTATTCTAAAGTTTCATGTAACAAATCATTTTTAGAGCAGAAAAAAATAAGTGAAATTTTCTCTTACTGAACTATTATTTTATAAACATAACTATGATGCCAAAATTGGACAAAATTTCAAGAAAAATAATGGATTTATGACACTTCAAAAAATTAGCTTCAAAAGCCTGAAAATTACATTAGCAAGTCATATGTTCTAAAAATAATATACAACAAATAAGTAGAGCCTACCTTGGGAACAAAAGGAAAATTATATAATAGGAAATGAGATCTATTAAGATAACTTATCACATTTACGTCTGAAAGATGAACATTTGAGCATCCCAATGGATGTCCAAGAGACATTTAATAACATTCAATACAAACTTCTAAAACATTAGTCAAATAGGATCCGTGTCCTTTAGTATGTTAAAGAATATCTGACTCAAAGACACAGCCAATATCTGACTTGATGATATCACAACAGTGAAATTTATATTAGGATCAGGATGAAGAGAAAGATGCCCACTCTTCACTTAGATAGAAGACGTAAGACCTGGTGTTTGATAGATAAGGAGGTGACTATAGTTAACATTAATAGTTTGTACATTTGAAAATAGCTGGAAGAGAAAAATTTGATTGTTTCTAATGTAAAGATAAATATTTCAGGTGATGGATATCCCAATTACTCTGATTTTATTATATAAATGTATCAAAGTATCATACATACTGTAAACATTTGTACAGCTATTATGTATCAATAAAAAATAAATTAATTGATTTTAAAAAGCCATAAATATCTAGCAAATTGCTCTTAATTGTGACTTAGAGCTTGATAGATACTTAATAAAAGGGATAATGTTGAACTTCCTACTGAAAAAAAAGGAAGATGCTCACTCGGAACCCTCATTTAATACCTTAGAATGGTCAGGCCAAAGCAATAAATAAGGCAGGCGGAGAAATGAGATATGATTAAATTACTATCTTTGAGTGTCTAAAAATTCCAGTGGAATGTACTGCAAAAAAAATAGGCCATTATAAGAATTTAGGAAGATGATCATTTGTAAAATATAATAATTTATAAAATAAATAAACATACAAATATAAATATCCAGAAACAATCTGTTAAAATATAATATAAATAAAAGAAAGATTAAGTCTAAGAAAACTAGACCTCTGATGAAGACAAGTGATTTTGCTGAGGGACTAAATACAAAAAAATTTTAAAGTAAAGAGAAAAGCATATTTCCTGTGACAGAAAAGTAAAATTAAAAGGTGTCAGTTTTGTCAGATAAATTTATAAATTTAATATGATTTAAAAAATAGTTTTCTTTTTTTTAGTGGTCAAAGTAAACACAACACAGTTAGATTAAGTTTGTTTGAAATAAGAATTCCACTGGCAATGGCAAAAAGGAATTGAAAATTAATGGTAGTAAAGGAGAGTCACCACTTCCAGGTATTAATCCATATTATAAAATACAGTAAAAAACAGTGAGTTATTGCATCCCGGAAGGCAGACAAATTTATTAATGGAAAAGATATAAAGGGAAAAAAATGGGTCTGAATTAACAACCACAACAAAAAAGGCTGCATCTATTAACTTGTAATTCCAGGTCAGTCGGATGACTGTTTAGGATGAAAAAAAGGATTGATCTCACTTAGACTATGGACCAAAATTAAATTTTGATGGATGAAAAGGCTAAATAAAAAAGAAACCATGGGGAAAATGGGAGCATAAGGCTCTCATCCTGGGGTGAGAAGGCTATAATCACACAAGTAAACCAAGAACTTTAATTAAACATTAATCAGCCTGACCTGATCTGATGAATTTGTCTGTTTCACAAAATACATTATACCCTTTAAATAAAAAAGTGCTGTTATAAATCAACAAGAAAATTGACGATAGTCCTGAATATGTAATTCATAAAAAGCAGAAATACAAAACCAAGGTACATATTTTAAAAGTTCAATTTCAATAATGATTCAAGAAATGAATTTAAAATAACAGTGAAACAACAGATTTTTGTCTGAAGTTTAATTACTATTATTATTATTTAATGATAATACTTAACCACCAAGATGGCAAATGAGAGGCCACCTCATATTGAACTTTGCCGACAGTGGAGTAACGTAGCGCAACATTTTTTACAGACAATTTGGCAATATTCATAAAGGTAATTAAAACCTTCATGTCTTTTAACACTAGTAATTCTGTTTTTAAAATCTTTTCCAAAAGAAATTTAGGGAATAGAAATAAGTTTTTAGTGAATTGTGAAATACGCTTAGTAAGAAGTTATTGAAATTCATGTCTGTGTATGGCACTTAAGTGAGTGTGTGTTTATATATGTATATATGAATTATATATATGTATTTATTTTAAACGAGGAGTTACATAAAAAAGCATTTATATGTAGACAAAAAAGACACAGATTACAAAGCTAAAAGTCAACACTGTGGAATCTCTGAGTTGGTAGCATTCCTGGCAGTTCATTTTTAAAATACTTATTGAATTTTCCATTATTTTCAAAATAAATATGTATTATTTTTAAAAGTATAAAAATTTTTGTTTGAAAAATAATGCAAAACCTGCAGAAATAAAGATCCATTTGCAGAATAATTGAATAAAATGTCTTGATTTTCAAAATTCAGTTTTTTTAATGCATGGATATTCCCTTCATTGAAATTTGCTTTTATTAT
>NW_016804523.1:1754035-1819243 GCF_001698545.2 Rhinopithecus bieti
TATAAAAATTTTTGTTTGAAAAATAATGCAAAACCTGCAGAAATAAAGATCCATTTGCAGAATAATTGAATAAAATGTCTTGATTTTCAAAATTCAGTTTTTTTAATGCATGGATATTCCCTTCATTGAAATTTGCTTTTATTATTTTTTTCAATCAAGTCTGGCAATTTTCTCTCCCCCAATTATGTAAGAATGGTTTTTGGACACTTGGCAATGTGACTTTATAGCAGAATGGGAACAAGCATGTACTTACCCATTGTCTGGAAATTAAGTGCCACCATCTGACAACCTGCATTCCAGAAGAGCTGAGGCATATAGTTGGATGAATCCACACGTGTTCCTTTTGGATATATCCTGCTAAGCTGCATTTTGTTATATCTGGACCATCATGTTAAGTAGTGAATACAATTATAAAAATATTTAGTCAATAATAGTAACTAAGAAGCTATCTTCCATCTTTCTCCATTTGGAAAATGAAGTAAATATTGATGATCTCATTGGGATACTTTGGGATATTTAGTGTTAATTTTATGAAATAAATTAAATAGCCTGCTTCATTTTAATTTAGTTCATGCATAATAGCAAAACTTTTTGTTGTCAGTAATATCAAATATGCAAAAAGCTTTCTAAACAAACATAATAAGTATGCTCTTATCACATGGGCATAGCATCACCTTTGCAGAGCCCCGTGGGTAAAAGTCAATGAGGTAGCAAAAAGTGGCTGAGCCAAAGTCAATGTGATTTTGTGGAGAGTATTAAGGATGGACTTAATGACTAAGGACACACAAGGAGGCTGGAATGTGTTAAATCATTTGAAAGAATGATATTGTGTTTGGCAGAAGTAGATAATATGCACTGTATAGCTATTTTTGAAATGCTGTCTGCTCATTTTATTAATTTTCTCTGGGAATGCTATTTGCCAAGACTGTGGTACTCTTTATAATTGATAACAAGGTCAATGTAGCATGGAAGTTTCTGATCTTGCTTCATATTTTGGTTCCTATCATCATCAGTTTTCCATCCTAAGAGTCTTGTAGTTGTTGGACCATGCTATGTCTTTAAAACATGACTGACTAATTCCTATCACCAAGTTAGGTGAAGGTTGGTTAGGATTCTGAGCTAGGCAAAATGAAATTGAACCTCAACTCTCAACCTTGCTAGCTGAATAACCTTGGACAATTATTTTGTCTTTCTGTGCCTCAGTTTCCTCATCTATAAAATAGATTAAACAATTTCTACATCATAGGACTACTGTGAGGATTGAATGAGCTAAGACAAGGTCTATCACACAGTCAATAATGAATACTAACAATGATAATTTTCTAGCAGGACTTTATTTATGGAGTCAACATTTGCTTCTTCTTCCATTGATGAATTTTAAAGGTAACTTTATTCTAGGACTTACTACATGAAATTGAGCACTTTGTGATATTTAGTATTAATTTGATGAAGGAAATTTAATAACCTGCTTCACTTTATTTTAGTTCATGGATAATAGCAACAATTTTTGTTGTCAGTAATATCAATAAATCCATTCTTAGTAATGTATATTTATATTTACAATGTCATCATCATCATCCTTACTATTTGGACATACAGTACATATAAGTATGTGAGATGCCAAGTCAGGTATATATTTCTTTACATATATCTTACATATGTGTAAAGTATGCATACTCATGTTACATATGTTGTACCTAATCCAAAGAGCAAATCATAAAGATAGTATCATTACTTCTGTTTTATAGGAAAGTCTGGATTAAGCAAATTGCCAAAAGACACAGAGCTTGGTGGTGTGAAGGCAACCTTGAAATCTAGTCTTCCTTTATTCCAAGACCAGTTTTTTATTCCATAGGCCAGACTACCCTGCCCAGCATTGTATATGATACCTGAAACTATTTATCTGCCCCAGGCTATATACTTAAGCCATTTTATGCATCTTTCTCCTTATTAAAAAACCAAATGAACAAATAGCACAAGACTTCAGCAGTGTTTATTCTGCAGTCATTCGTCAAATCAAGGATACTCTACAAATTCCACCGGAGACTTGGTGAGTTGTTCAAGTCCTTTGGTTTCCACGAAGGAAGACATTTCAAAACTTTTATTTCTTTCTGAGTTAAGCAACAACAAAACAAAAAAGGGAAGGTGAGAAATACAATTCATTGTTATAAATTATAACTTATAAAAGAAATGGGTTAAATGTTCAGTGAAGTTGAGAGCAAATAATCCTCAATGTAACTTTAATATTTAATTTTTTTTTTCTAGTGCACTATTTACCTGTAACAAAAGCTGAGTCTTGTTAGTTGTCTTTTCTAATATTTGCTACTTGGGTCAGAGCTACTTATGCTTTTGTAATTTAGGGACATGAATGAATTTTAGATAAGTATAGTGTGGCAATAAAAAAATTTGTCAAAAGAGCAGGAACCCTGTGGGAATCTTTTGTTCTAAATTCACCCAGATTTTGTATATACAAAAAAGTACATACAAACTGATAAGGGCCAATGTGGGGTTTAACAAAAGAGACCATGGGAATGTTTGTGCTAGGTGCTATCTCTTTCATACCCACGTTGTCACCTTATCAGTTTGTATATACTTTTTTGTTCAAAAAGCTAATATGACAGAATTATGGTCTTTGAAAACAGAAAGATCCTTGGAAATTTTCCAGTCTCATGGCTTCATTTTCATATTAGATACGTGATATGGTTTGGCTGTGTCCCCACCCAAAATCTCATCTTGAATTGTAATACCCACAGTGTCAGGGGGGTTACCAGGTGGGGGTAATTGAATTATGGTCGTGGTTCCCCCATGTCGTTCTCATGATAATGCATTAGTCTCATGAGAGCTGATGGTTTTATAAGCATCTGGCTTTTCCCTTGTCTGTTCTCATTCTCTCTCCTGCTGCCCTGTGAAGAGGTGCCTTCCGCCATGATTGTTAAGTTTCCTGAGGTCTCCCCAGCCATGCAGAACTGTGAATCAATTAAACCTCTTTTCTTTACAAATTACCCAGTCTCAGATATTTCTTCATAGCCGCACGAGAACCGACTAATACAGTATGAAATAAAATGGAGACCAGAGAGGAGGATGTGCTAAACACAAGAGAAACATTTTGAAAGTGAAATTCAAGCCTCCAATTAGAGTGAGAGAAACAAAGTTATCTCGGTTTAGAAAGACTAAGAGTCACTTTCTCTACCCTTGTCCCCACTAAAAACCAACTACTATGAGCAGTATTTTAGTTAAGTATCGCACAGGGTGGTTATACAGCTCCAAATTTTTAAAACTGACTTATCTTTGAGATATTTTCCCTCTTTGACCTCTCTTTCAAAATTAAAACCTCATTTTTCTTAATGATTTCCAGGCTTCTTTATCCATCTTCTCATCTTCTCCAGTCCACTCTGAGGCAAACCTTGGCTTGTCTTATTTTGGTCCATCATAAATCTAGTTTTATATGACTTATTAAATTAAGCATAACTATTAATTAAAATTAAGTCAACATTAATAGGTACTTGGTAAAATATGTTGAATATTCTTTTTTTAAGGTTATAAAATGATATTAAACACACGGAGAAAAGTGCTTGTTTGTGAGTCTAGCTGGTGCTGTTGTTTCCAGGTTCTGACGAATCTAAATATATTGGCTCTTTCTCACACTTGGCTACTTGTCTTGGAACTTTAACTAATGAATTAGAGAAACTCATTTTACAGTCAATGAAATTACAGTGATATAAAAATAACTATGCAAAGATGTTTCCAATAAAACAACTTGTAGGAAATATCAGAAATTAGGACATCGAATTAAATGTTGAGAAATCATTTATATAAACTGTAAGAAGTTGAATTCCTTGTTGTAGAGATCTAGATTCCATATACCACTAAGTGAAGACTTTTTGTAAAATTATACAAATATAAACAAGTGTGTTTTGTAGAAGCTTGGATTTTAATATAGCTGCAAAGCCATCCTTGATTAGAAGCTAGTACATTTAGGCAACATTTCTGTTTTTAAGTGCACACCCTTATAAGCAGCTAGTAAGTTTCAAGGATTCCCTTAATCTGATAACATCTTACACTTCATGCAAATACAAGGGGCATTTTCATAAAAGAACCCTTTTGTTTGGGTAAAGATGGTATTCTTATTTGCATAAGTATGGATGTATAGTTGAATAAAGGGAAAACACAAAGTGATATGAAGTTAATGCATTTTATTCTAAACATACAAAATGTGCTGGACAAATGGAATATAGATAAATTGGTTCTATTTCTAATTATCAGGGTTCATCAAGTCTCTGCCTGCTTCCCTTCTGGGAAATAGGTAGTTTATTTCAACATTATCACTTACGTAATAGATGGATGTCACTGTGCGTTGTGAACAAAAAGCAAAGTACAATTCCCAGTTGTACTTTCTCATATGGTTATTTTTATATATTACAATACATGTATATTTATTATATATATGTGTAAAGGTAACAAGACAGTCAAAATGTACATATATTTAAGACTTCAAAAGTATAAATAGCTCTATTAAGGGTAACATTCTTTAGTCCCATTACTCTGTATTTAAAATATAATCATTATATGCTACAAGAGGGGTTTTTCTCCAGGGACAACTTACTTTTTGAAATTTCAAATGACTCAAACTTGACCGGCTGAATGTAGTTCACCAGGTTAGACATTTCTTCTGTGGCCATAGCCTCACTTCCAGCGGTCCCCTGGAAGTAGGAATAAACAGAAATCATTTCCAGAGTCATAATTATATTATCAGTTATTTTCCTAGGAAAATGACAACATGACTCAAGCATGCAGATAATCATCCCTCCCTTTCTGAAAATTACAAAAAGAAAAATCATTACAGGAGAAAGGCAACAGCAACACCTCATTTTATAAAAGTGAGGGAGGAAGGGAGGTGGGAGGTTGAATGGTGGCTGGCAGCATGGCCCCAGCAGAATCACTCCCTCCCCCCTCCCCCCTCCTAGAAATGCCTGATCTTAGCCCCTCTGCAGGCCTCAGACTCAGATCCTGCAGTTTACTAAGGTGACTGGAATGTCCATCAAAGTTTGAGAAGTACTGAGCTATAGCTCATCTTCTATTGCAGGGGGTCCATAGGTGTTGTCTAAGGTTAGTAATTTTTTTTTCTTAACTTTTATTTTAAGTTCAGGGGTACATGTGCAGGTTTTATATATATATATATATAGGTAAACTCGTGTCACAGGGGTTTGTTGTCCAGATTATTTTGTCACCCAGGTATTAAGCCTGGCATCCATTAGCTATTTTTCCTGATCCTCTCCCTCCTCCCACCTCCACCCTCAGTTAGGCCCCATGTCTGTGGTTCCCCTCTATGTGTCCATGTGTTCTCATCAGATTAGTAAATTAAGAATTCACTGCACAATAAGAAAATTATTAGGCAGGTGACCACTAAATGAACTGAAAATTGTTAATAATAATAAAAAAGGTTGCTTTGTGGAAATGGGCAGGGGTGGATAAACAACTCCTGCTTTCCTTCATCAACACTCCTCCCTCCCTGCCTTCTTGGTTCCTGGTGTGTCTTAGACAAGCAGGGTAGTATAGTGCAGGGATTAATGGCTCGGGTTCCAGAGCCAGCCTGCCTGATTTTGAATCCCAAGTCCACTAGTTAGAAGCTGGGCAACCTGGGGCAACTTACTTAACTGCTCTGTGCCTCAGTTGACTCATTTGTAAAATCAGGATAAAATCAGTTCCTACAGCATATAGTGGTTTTTGATTAAAAAATAAGTTAATTTATGTGAAGGAGCTTAGAACAGTACCTGGCAAGTGGTACAATCTTACGTTGCTTTTGCCATTATTAGATATGGCATATTACTTTGATAGAGTTTTTAATGAAAAAGAAAACCAATAATGCAGTGTTGGCACAAGTTGGCCCTCTGTAGAGTGATCTAATATTTTCTCACACTTTTAGAGGAGAGAATGCATGGAGATGAGTTTCTTATAAAAATTCTGGGAGTAATATTTAGGTCAAATGTTAACTGGAAAACATTCATTTGCAAATGGACTATCCAATTAGTAAGAGAGTTTAAAAATTATTTAGAATCACTGATCAGAAATTATACACAATTGAAATCATTCTCAGGGACATATACTTTGCCAAACATGGTAAGTTGTTTTCTTCCTGAAAATTAAAATTGAAATTTGGTGGGGAACATAATTAAACAAAACTTTAGACATTAAAAAATAATTGTAAGAGGAAGGTCATGAAGTAAGAGCAGCTTATTGTTTGTTTCATTTTTACTATATTGTAGAGCTACGAGTGCTGAGACAGAACATATCTAACAAATTTGAAAGCAGATTCAATATCAACTTAAAATATGTATTTTTAAAGAGAGACAGTGTCTTGTTCTGTTATCTAAGCTGGAGCACAGTGGTGTGATCATAGCTCACTGCAGCCTCAAATTTTTGGACTCAAGCCATCCTCCTCCCTCAGCCTTCCTAGTAGCCGGAACTACAGGTGTACACCACTGCAGCTGGATGTGTTTTATCTTTCATTTTAACTTGTTTTTAAAGGTATGAGGTCTCACTCTGTTGCCCAGATCATTTCAGTATAAACTTTTGCTAAGACAAAATTCTAAAATTCCGATTGACCTGCTTCTGATTCTCTTCCAGGTTCTGTGCAATTAATATTTTGGAGCTAATCAAGTTACTCGGGATGCCTAAGTTTATATAAATAGGTAGCTCTAGTGTTCCAAAATTACAACAGTGCAATGAATGTCACAGTTCTGAGCATTTTTCTAAACCGCATATCTTCTCTGGTCTTTGGAATATTTCATAAGCCATTTAATTGCCTCAAAAATTGAAGCTGGCCATTGGAAGGCACAAATTTACTTTTTGCCACTAGATGGCAGAAAGTGACCATGAGACAGATCCAGGAGGGTACAGGTTGGTGGAATGCCTTTGGGACCAGAAGCCCTAAGTACCCACCTCATCCATTGAAGATTTTTTACAGTCATCATCATCATCATCGTCGTCACTTTCCGTATCAGCTTCTCCTGTCAAATTTTAATAACAGATCATGATGTCAACATTTCAACATTTAGCTTTAAAGCACTTGTAACACATATTTTATCAAAAATTAATTACAGATTTCCTTGGAAGTTGGGCTTTCTGTTGGTTTAAAAATTTTTTTTTTCAGGGATTTAAACTTCATTCATTATAGGAAATTATACTGACCTTTTGCATATAGATTTTTTTCCGAAACTGGATTTGTTCATAAATACCACTTAAATTTTTCAAAATTCTATTAAAAAATGCTTGTCTTAATATTTTTTCCCTATATGTTTTTAAACACATGGCATTGAACACAGTTTGCTGGCATTGAACACAGTTTGCCTTCTATTGTACGTGTATTCTATTTTGATATACAAATACTCTCTCAGGGTCTCTATGACCCTGAAAACAAATAAACTATCCCTCCTTCATCTTTCCCTTCTTTCCCAAGCCCCAACTCTTCCATGCAATGCTTAGTCAGCACATAGCTCAGCTATCTTGTGTTGACATTTTCCCCAAGGCCAGAGAGGACCTTGCAGAAGTGAAAGAAGTTAGGAGCTGGGGCAGGAACTCTGGTGCTTTGGCAGCAAACTCACTACACAAAAATCGTGAAGGGCCAACTTTATCCTAATATTTGTCTGCAAGCTTATTTGATGGATGTATTGTCATCACAACAAAGCACATATCGTAGAAAACGCTGATATTCTTTTTAAGAGGACAGGATAACATGGGTGCGTCCTTAAATATCAGCATGATTGGAAATCTAACTCCATCAGAAATAATTCAGCTTCATATTTAGCCAATATACAGTAATTAAAGCTACATATTTAGCCAGTATACAAGTAATTAAATAAATTGTTTTTCCCCTGAAGAATTAGTGGGTATTTCTGCTAGGTTAAATATTCATATCAGTATAAAGCATTACATTCTTCCATAGCTATGGGCTTCAGTCAGACCCAGTAATATCCATTATATAAAAAAGATTTTCAAGTAAAAAGTCAATGAGGTTGTTCTACATTGTTCGAAAGTTCTAAATTGATTTAACCACTATCTTTCAGGGTTCACACAATGCAATAGCATGATGAGTCCAATAGATGGCAATAATGGTTCAACAATGAAGTAACTTGCACCCGCCCCCTCTCCCCACCGCCTGCTGCCAGCCTTCTGAAAGTTAGCTGCCCTACTCCATCTATATATAAATGGAGACAGTACCACTGCACTGTCCTCTGAGAAGCTTATAAATGTTTTCACTTGGTTGACACAGTTCAATTACTGAATGACAGCAGTGAAAAAAGTACTGCTTAAAAATCTCCAGGGGAGAAAAGATTTCTGCAACCAACAAGGGTTATTATGTATTGGATTGTTTATTAAGGAAAACCACATACAACCACTTTATAACGCTGATATTGTATTAATTAATAAGATGAATTGATTATATTTTGGATATAAAACGTGTCTTACTACTATATTAGAGACACATTCTTTTAGGGTATTGCCACTTAAGCATTTTTATAATGAAATTTATCCCAAGTTCTTATTACTTTTTAAAAAAAAAATCAGAGAGGGGTTCTCTTAGTTAAGTAATTTAAAACAATTCTTTGGCAGAGCTTTCTACAAAATACTTCACAGGACCCAACAATTCACAGTCATTTCAACTAGCCAATCAGGTCATTCTTTAGTTTCTGTGGGAAAGAAAGAATTTGTCTCGCTTTACTGTAAAAAGCAGAAATCTGATATTTCTCTTGTAAATCTTTGGAGGGATGTTCGGGAAACCTTGTTGAACTATAAAAGATATCTTACTTTACCCTAGTTCGTTAGGACAAGTCTACTAGCAAAGGGCTGAATCCTGCAAGAGGCATCTGGCCTACGGGGGCCATGATAAGTCAACTAGCTTTGAAATACAATACCTTTCACGTTTTTCAAGTTTCTGAGTTCCCAATACTGTGAATATCTACAAACCAAATGGTAAATTAGCAGTGCTCTTTATTCAGGGGCCTACCTACGTATTAAAATGTCCAAAAGTTTCCATTGATTGCATAAGAGACGACAGGGCTAGCTTAGGAAATCTACTGAATAACTAACAGATTGTTGCCCTTTCTCTGTATTAAGCAATAATGTTCACTGCCTATAAAAATCATCATTTGTGTTATGCATCCTGTTAATAAGAGGAAGAGAACTGGTAGTGGGAAAGGCAGATGGTAAAAAACACAAACACCCACATGCAAAGGATGACAAGGTTTGCTTGCTAGCATTCAAGAGATAGAGTTGTGTTAGGAAATAGGTGTGAATGATAGCCCTGTTAATGATATTCACTTCCAAACTTCAAAGAGAACATTTTTACTGAGAACAAAATTATTTTGAAAAAATTTTGAAAGACCTGCACAATAATGATGCAAGTCCACATTCAAAAGCTACAGGACAAACCCTTTCAAAGAATTATATAATGTCTGTTGATAAAGATTTTAGTCTAAACAAAAAAACAGGCAACTGAGACAGAAAAATAGAAGGAAAGATAAATCAGAGTCTCAGGCTACTTTTTTTTTTTAACCCTGATTGTCCTAGAGTTTATATTTTAATTATTTTAAAATCTTATAACTGATGCATAATAGGCGTACAGAAAAGTACACATATTGTAAGTCCACAGTGCAAAGAATTTTCCCAAATAAACGTGTCTCAGTAAGTGATATCCAGATCAAGAAACAAAATACAACCAGTCTCTAGAAGGCTCTTGGGCTCTCTTCTGGTTGCTTTTCCCCCAAGGGAACCCATTATCCTGACTTCTAATAGCATAAATTAGTTTTGCCTGTTTTTTGTATGTTATATAGGTTAAATCATACAGTATGTAGTTTTTTTGTACCTGACTTCCTTTGCTCAGCTTATGTTTATTTATAGTGATTCATCCGTAGTCTTCATTTAGCTATAGATCATTCTCATTGCTGCATATTCTTCCTTTGTGTGAATATACCATAATTCATTTATCTGTTGATGGGTATTTGGTTTCCAGTATTTGGCTATTCTGAATACGGCTGCTTTAAGCAATTCTTGTACGTGTCTCTTAGTAAACCTAAATACACATCTTTGTCAAGTATATACCTAGGAATGGAACTCCTGAGGTACAGGGACTGCATATATTCAGCTTTTACAGACACTGCTAAGTGGTTTTCCAAAGTGATTGTTCCTATGTTTAACTTATAACTGAAAAACTTCCTAGAGTCAAGCTTAAAATTTCTTCCACTTAATCACCCTGCAATCAGGAGATGTCTGTAATGCAGTCTTCAGATTGCCAAGCTTCTGACTGAACTTGGAAGATAAATCAGACTAAATGACAAATAATCCAAAGGAAATGAGTGACCACTGAATTCTTTTCTCATCAACCACAGAAATCTATTTCGACCTTAATTTAAAAGGGAAAGAAATGATATGAGGCATCCTCTAGGAGCTTCGAAAGATAATTTAAGCAATTTTGCCATGTCACAGATTTTAAAAAGCTCTTTAAAACATGAAAAAATTGAAATGCCCAGAACTCTTCAGCATATCGTCAATGACAATGCATCCAGTGCTCAGTTCTATAGTTAATATTTCCCATTATGAAGCTTAAAGTCACATGGTCACTCTGAAGACTATTTGGCTTACATGGTAGCCAGAATAATGACCTCCTAGAGATGTCTCTGCTCCATGAATATGTTAGCTTGCATGAGAAAAGGGACATTGCAGGTGAGATGGAGTTAAAGACCTTGACATGGGCACAATTATTCTGGATTATCTGGATGGACTTGAGTTCTTGCCAGCAGAGGACATTTCCTGCCTGTGGTCAGAGGGAGATGTGACCACAAAAGAAAGGTTAGTGAAATGTAGCCTTGCTGGCTTTGAAGCTGGAGGAAGGAGCCCCAAGCCAACGAATGTGGGTGGCCTCTAGAAGCTGGAAAAAGCAAGGAAACAGCTTCTCCCTTAGAGCCTCCAGGAAGAAACACAGCCCCGCCCACACCTGGAGTATAGCCCAGTGAAACCCAGGGGGCTTCCTGACTTATAGGACTAGAGGATAATGCATTTGTGTTGGTTTAAGCCACTACGTTGGTAGCAGGGAGAGAAAACCAGTAGTTTAAAACTGTGCAGAAATAGGAATGTTCAAAGTCCTTCAAGCTAATTTCAGAGCAGCAAATTCTTTTTAATTCTTTTTTTTTTTGAGATGGAGTCTCGCTCTGTCACCAGGCAGGAGTGCAGTGGCTAGATCTTGTCTTACTGCAACATCTGCCTCCCAGGTTCAAGTGATTCTCCTGCCTCAGCCTCCTGAGTAGCTGGGACTATAGGCACATGTCACTATGCCCAGCTACTTTTGCATTTTGCAAAGAGACAGGGTTTCACCATGTTGGCCACCAAAGAAATGGGGTTTCATCATGTTGGCCACCAAAGAGACGGGGTTTCACCATGTTGGCCAGGATGGTCTCGAACTCCTGATCTTGTGATCTACCTGCCTCGGCCTCCCAAAGTACTGGAATTATAGGCATGAGCCACCGCGCACAGCCCAGAGCAGCAATTCTTTTNTGCCTCCCAGGTTCAAGTGATTCTCCTGCCTCAGCCTCCTGAGTAGCTGGGACTATAGGCACATGTCACTATGCCCAGCTACTTTTTGCATTTTTGCAAAGAGACAGGGTTTCACCATGTTGGCCACCAAAGAAATGGGGTTTCATCATGTTGGCCACCAAAGAGACGGGGTTTCACCATGTTGGCCAGGATGGTCTCGAACTCCTGATCTTGTGATCTACCTGCCTCGGCCTCCCAAAGTACTGGAATTATAGGCATGAGCCACCGCGCACAGCCCAGAGCAGCAATTTTTTTTTTTTTTTTTTTGAGACGGAGTCTTGCTCTGTCGCCCAGGCTAGAGTGCAGTGGCCAGATCTCAGCTCACTGCAAGCTCCGCCTCCCGGGTTTATGCCATTCTCCTGCCTCAGCCTCCCGAGTAGCTGGGACTACAGGCGCCCGCCACCTCGCCCGGCTAGATATTTGTATTTTTTTTAGTAGAGACGGGGTTTCACCGTGTTAGCCAGGATGGTCTCGATCTCCTGACCTCGTGATCCGCCCGTCTCGGCCTCCCAAAGTGCTGGGATTACAGGCTTGAGCCACCGCGCCCGGCCCAGAGCAGCAATTCTTAAACCAACACAGAACATGATGGGGAGAGCCCACCAGCCCCTCACCGGCTCCTGGGGATGAGGGCTCGAACATGCTGGAGGAGTCACTGCAGGTGTTGGAGGCTTGTTCTGAGAGCTTCTTTTTGCCGCTTCCTTCTGATGACTTGTGTGATTTCTTCTTATTTTTCACCAAAATTTTATACATTAAATCCATAGGGCTTGGAAGAGGAACTCCAGATTCCAGCTAGTAGAAATGAAAGGCATACTCTTTAAAACTACTGCTCCCTCTTTCAGATCCCCTCCCCAGATCCCCTGTTCAGCTTTGTATACCGAATGTCTAGACTGTTCTTCCCCACCTTCAACACTGCTCATTAAACTCTTAGTGTATCCTGCACGGGGGCTATTTACATCAAAGATATATTTTCATTACTACACTTTTTTTTTGCAACATATTCTACATGAATAAGACCATAGAAATATACTGGTAGATTTGATGTACTAAATCTGAACATTTATGAATTTTCCAATGGACCATAGAAACCCAATCATCTTGATTTAGGACAGATAAGAAGGCCCTGGCCTGAATTTTCAAAGGAGGGAAGCCAGGCATCTGCTAGGAGGAGTCGGTAAAGACGGGCAGAAGCTTCCAGGTAAGCCCATGAAATCATTTTTTCAGATGCCCCTTAAAATCGGCAAAATCCCTATCCTGATACTAGGTAGTTTAGCTGCACATGTCCCTGGCATCAGCAGAAGAGGACGAGGTGGCTTTAGATTTCCTCCCAGCCCTAAGGTTCAAGGTACCATATTTGCAAGCCTTATTTTTACTGTTTCAAGTTTGTACATCTAATGGGAAAACCAATTTCCCATGAGAGGGTCATTAGATATTATATCAGAAAGCATGTGTGCAAGCCACAAGATAGGTTACTTTGAGAAAATCTATAGAACGCCTAAGTTGGTCCTCTATTCTTGGCTTGCAATGAGTGTAGGAACTGGTATAAACTCACTTAAAAATGCATGGAGATCGGGCAAAAGGGTGCAGGAAGGAAAATGTTACTTTAGGATATTTCTGCTGCTTTCCTTCCTAAAGCAGAGATATCATCATGGCAATGGGCAACCTGAGTTGTGCCACACCGAAAGGTGCATGCAAGGAAATAGAAAGCAGCCAGCAGGGACAGGCCAAGAAGACATTTCGCCACCTGCAGTGTCCTGTTTTGCCAACCCACTCATCTCAAAGGGGTGTGATGAGGTTCCTTGGGAGTGAGCAGAGGCCTGTCCTCTTGGACTGTCTCTATGGGCTGATTGTAATTGTTGGGAAATCTGCACTCTTGATTGAGTTTCATCAGGCAGCCAGTGAGAGAGAAGAGTGTGGGAAGAGGAAGAGAGCAGAGGCACTTCCTGTACCCTTTGTGGGGCCCATTGCTGGTATCCTCCTTGTCAAAGATTTCATCATCAA
Source organism: Rhinopithecus bieti (assembly GCF_001698545.2). Classification (NCBI taxonomy): domain Eukaryota; kingdom Metazoa; phylum Chordata; class Mammalia; order Primates; family Cercopithecidae; genus Rhinopithecus; species Rhinopithecus bieti. Next base: position 1,767,620 of record NW_016804523.1, read on the forward strand.
CTGCATTAATCTTACCAAGAAACATAAACATGAAAAGGAAGTAAGTTTTCCCTCAACCTTGTTCATCAATAATGCACACATTCCTTCAAAGACAAACATCAAAACTGCTTACTGGATATTTTTCCAGGGGCTCCATGAGAAGGGCATCCCCGAAGATCAGTCGGCAGTACTCCGCCATCTTGGCTTGCTGCTTTGGGCTAAGGGAGAACAAGAACAGAAGAAGGAAAGCAGGAAGGCTTATCCAAAGAGCCTGACCAGGATTGCTTTTTGTTATTAACTACAGAAAGAAGTGATTCTCTAATCCCACCCGTCAGGATTGGTTTTTATCATCCTAGATATTTATCCTAACTTACGTGAATTTGAATAACATACACAAGTGGACAGTGAAAGCACTGACGTGTAAGGTGGTTCCCAGGGCAGACCCTTATAGACACAGGTGGAGGGGACAGCAGGTCAATTGCTGTCACTGGAGCCTTTTAATTCCCAGAGTTAGAGGCTCAGTCCCTTTTGTTTAACTCACTCATTCCAAGTCAATTGCAAGACACTTGGAGAAAGAACCCTTTCATATTTCCCTGTAAATTCTCAAGTGAAATTTGTAAACCACTGCTGCAAAAGAGTGTTTATGAGGAAATGAAAGAGGATAGATAAGGAAGGATGGCAGGGAGGGAGCTGAGTAGGGGAAGAGAGACAATGGAGAGAGAAAAAGAGAGGGAGAGAATCTCAAAATGTAGAAAAGGGCAGACAGGCAAACAAACAGTGTGTCACTTGGGGAGGGGGTCCTGGAGGAAAGATAAAAGTAGCAGGCACCTCGGGGAAAGTTGTGTGCAACTCTTATGTACATAATAGAAAAGCAAAGGTGGTATCATTCTGAATATGTTGCCAGTAGGGACCTGGTATAATGGAAAAAGGCTGGCACTGCAGGATTTGCTGAGCTGAGCTCCAAAGTCTGAACCACTCTGGGTCTACATAATGAGGAGAATAATAACTGTTCTTGGAAAGGGACAGAGGATGCTGAGAAGATGAAATGAAGTAATGGATGCAAACGCCTTTGAAACATTAAAAGAGCAGGGCAAATGTAAGATGATTCCACTGTTACAAGGCGGCGTCCGCCAGCTAGACTAGACAAATCCTATGCCCAGTAACTTGTAAACACAGCTGATATAGGGGAACATTCATATTCTTTCAATGCTACTGCTTCCCCTGACCTTTCAAAAAGCAATAATTTTTTTCCTCACTTCGTGGAATGTTAAATATCATTATAAAGGTATCCAATTCCTTTAGGTTTTATGGATTTTGAATTTGATCTACAGTCTGTCGAACTTGATTTCCAATAGTTATCTCTACATGCTGCAATGATAATACATTTTAGCAGAATTGTGACTGTACTAAGAATAAGTAACAGCGATGAAAAGCCTCCTTGATGAAAATTCAAATCGATCATAAAATGTAATTCTTATTTTCATTCCCTTTTCCATGAATGTTTAAGCCTGGATCATGAGCTGTTCATTTTTTTTTTTTTCCCCCTGGGGTTAGGGGGGTGGTATTGAGGGTTCAAATCATATTGCAATGGTCCACAGGAAAAGTCACTATTTTGTATTCCTTTTTTTCTTTTTAAAAACAAAGCATGTGCTCTGGGGGGAAAGTGAGTTCTCTGGCATTTGAATATGAACCCCCAAGTCACTGCTTCCTTGGAACTGCAGGGAGAGGCTAAGGAGAGATTCAAAGGACTTGCAAAGTCCTCCACAGCAACCTTGCCCCTTCTCACCAGGCCTCTCTTGGTCTGTATGGGAGCTTACTAAATGGCTTATGCAGCCATCAGAATACACTACCACATTCCTCAGCAGTATTAGGCAGAGAAGAAAAACTACTAATCAGAGAATTGATCCTGAAAAGCATTGGAGGTTGCTGCAGAAGGACAAGTCATTAGAAACTGTCTATGAGACCTTTGGGAGCAGGCAGAGAAGTGGCTGAATAGGTAGGGCCAGCCCCAGGCATCCTTGGGTTCAGGTCTTCTTCCTCCAGTGATAACTTGCAAAGGGGTTCAACCAGGTCAGCCTGCACTGTGGCTGCTGCTGCTAAGAAATGCATTTGTGCTGGGACGACATGTTCCAGAGTACACTAAAGAAATGGCCAAACCTTCCATTTCCCTTTTACAGAAAGATGCTGCTCAATATCATGGAGCATTACTTCTTCAAGTGTGGTCCCTGAACCATCAGCATCATCATCACCAGGAGCTCGTTAGAAGTGCAGATTCTGAATCAGAGACTCTGGGACACTGGAGTCTGCATCTTAACAAGCCCTCTTGATTCTGGTGTGTGTTCAAGTTTGAAAACCACTGCGATTGATTAAAATAAGTCAACATGTGCTGAAGTTGATGACATTTTTCCTGAATGTTGGAAATTGGGAGCCCCGAATTATCTCTGATCAAACACCTGGAGTGAAAGCAGAGCGTTTTACCTGAAAGCCCTGCTCTCAGGATTTTCCAGGCAACCATATTCTCTCCAGTAGAGGAATTTCAGGGAGATGTCCCAAATATCCCCAAACAGGTGTCCTCTGTCAGGAAGTCCCCAAATCAGGCCCAGATAAAGATTTTACTGGAGCCATGATTATCACTCAGTTCCACTAAGGAATCACCTGAGCTGTTAATGCGCAGGTGACAGGATCAAGTCCACAGTCCCCTGATTCACGTAGCTGAGACAAAAGCCCTGGAATGTGCATTTTAAGCCAGCCTGCAGATAATTCTGATGCAGGTGGTTAATAAACCATGGTGGTTACAGCTTAGCTCTTCTATTTCATTCACGTCACCTGGGGTCTTATTAAAATGAAGAGTCCAACACAGAGTCCAGGGTGGGGCCCAGGACTCGGCTGCAGCTCTAACTTGCTCACCAGTGATGCAGATGCTGCTGGTCTGAGGACCACATTTTTAAGAACAAGAATCTATGTCTAATGTAGACGTTTAGAACCTGCCTGAGGGTTGGGCGTGGTGGCTCACGTCTGTAATCCTAGCCCTTTGGGAGGCCAAGGTGGGCAGATGACCTAAGGTCAGGAGTCCAAGATCAGCCTGGCCAACATGGTGAAACCCTGTCTTTACTAAAAATGCAGAAGTTTGCCAGTTGTGGTGGTGCGTGCCTGTAATCCCAGCTACTCAGGAGGTAGGAGAATCGCTTGAACCTAGGAGGCAGAGGTTGCAGTGAGCCGAGATTGCACCACTGCACTCCTGCCTGGGTGACAGAGCGAGACCCTCAAACCAAACAGACAAACAAGAACAAAAGCAAAAACAAAACCTGCCTCAGAATCAACTGAGATGGACAGAACAAGAGATAGGTGTCCAAGCAAAAAGTAAAATGAGCTATTTGGTAATCAGGCTATCCACGTTCTCAATAAACATGCACACCACCTGATGGAACTAAATCAGACCAGAGAGCAAATACTGATTTGAAAAAGTCAGAGGAAAACAAACCGACTTTAATTGCAGGTCAGAACTGCAGAAATAAAAGGCATTAAAACTGCAATTAGCAAAAAAACAAAATCCTGACATGTTTAGAGCATCAGTATCAGCTATCATGGAGATGAAGTGAGAGGGAAAAAAAATCACAAATGCATTTTGAACTTTAGGTCATAGCAGACATTTCTGAGCATAATAAAATAGTATTTTATTATATGCTGGGACAGAGGTCAGGGCAGAGGTCTGGGGCAGAGGTCAGTTTTCCTGACTGAGGAACTCACTTGATTTCTTGGGGGTAAATCCTCCAATCTGAATTAAACAACTTCTTTCCCTACAAAGGAGGAATCTGCAATCCATGGAAATTAAGAACCTTGTTCAAAATTTCACAGTTTTCTGTGGCTGAACATGGGTAAAGCTTACTTTACTTGAATTTGGTGTAGAATTCTTTTTATAAAAGTGCTGGTTCACAAGTAGGATGTCAGAGTCAAGTAGAGCTTTCAAAAATATATTTTCAAGTCTTATTTCTAGAAATTCTAAGTCAGGGTAAGAGTGTAGCTCAGAAATCTGCATTTTGAAGATACTTCATGGGATTCCGATGTAGCAACAGGATACATTGAAAGCAGCTAATAGCAGATTCCCTTTTATTGTCCATGGATAGGTGACTTCAGATATTGGGAGAGAAAACCAGAAATTTCAGTGGCTTTTCTCGTTTTTTCTTTCTTTTTTAATAAATTAATTTTTTTTTTTTTTTTTTTTTGAGACAAAGTCTCACTCTGTCACCCAGGCTGGAGTGCAGTGGCGTGATCTCGGCTCACTGCAGCCTCTGCCTCCCGGGTTCAAGTGATTCTCCTGCCTCAGCCTCCTGAGTAACTGGGACTACAGGCACCCGCCACCACACCCACTTTGTATTTGTAGTAGAGACAGGGTTTCACCGTTTTGGCCAGGATGGTCTCGATCTCCTAACCTCGTGATTCGCCCATCTCAGCCTCCCAAAGTGCTGGGATTACAGGAGTGAGCCACCGTGCCCAGTCCTTTTCTCCTTTTTTTCTAGTGTAAATTTGTTTTGGACGTGTGGCCCAAGTGAGCTGGGACCAGAGTTCTAAATCTGAAATTCCATATATGCAGCACACAGGGGAATAAAATAGTTTATCAGAGATGGCAGATAGGTGTCAGATGTCTTGCTGGTCTATTCCGAGGTCACTGTGCTGAGAAGGATTCTGAGGTTACTTCTAGGTTTAGTGGGAAAGAGTGCTGCTACTGCCTGCTATGGGTTCAGGAACTAGATGAGGTGACTCACAAGTCAAGCATGGGGTTTTACCAGCGAAGGGAAAGCTTATCGGTTTTCTTTGGGTGTGTGCTAGCCTCCCAGGAAAGAATGGTGGCTGAGCAGTTTTGATATCTGAAGAACAAGGGAAATATGAAGCAAGCAACTCCCACCCACTTCCTCCACAATAGAATTTTATCTTTTAGCATTTCACTGCCATTACATTATCTCAGTGGCTTGGGACACAATCACGGCATCCTGGAAAGGCTGTTTTCCTGTTTTCTTTTGTCATATATAAGTTATTAATGAATTTTTAATAGCTAAATTTATCATTTTTAAGCCAGTAAGGGCAGTACAATGGCACTAGTCTCTTTGGCTTTGTGCATGATGCAGAAATTAGTTTTCATGTCCAGTTCTGGATCTCTAAATGACTGGTGTGAAGAACTGCAAAAACCATCTTGTGTTCAAGCATTATAAGCCACAGAGGTGAACAATTGCTGGCCATTGCCTGGTGGATGCTCTCACTGTCTGAATTTGATGTTTTGAAGGCTCGTGATGCTTCTGTTTAGGCGTAGGAGATATGTTGGTTAAAAGTGTGCGTTTTGAAGTCACACTAACTGGATTGGAATCCCATCTCTGTCATGTTTTAGTTACATGGCCTTGAGCAAGTTGTTCATCCTCTTTAGGACTCAGTTTCATCATCTGTAAAATGGTGATAATCATAATATTTACTCTTAGAAGCACCTGGGTTTGTGGTGAGGCTTACATGAGCTGAGGCTTGTAAAATATTTCAAAAACTGCTTGCCACAAAAAAAAGTTTAATAAAGGTTAGCTATTAGGTTGGTGGTGGTGGCGGATGATATTTTTCTGGCTATGTCAAGGGGAAGCTCAGTGTAGCAGGTGTGACGATACAGAATGGAACCATAGCCTTCCATTTTGTCTAATTTAAATAGAAACATCTCTTTAAGAAAATAAGTATGCCAATCCCAGCACTTTGGGAGGCCAAAGTGGGTGGATCACCTGAGGTTGGGATTTCGAGACCAGCCTAACCAACATGGAGAATCCCCGTCTCTACTAAAAATACAAAATTAGCCGAGCATGGTGGCGCAGGCCTGTAATCCCAGCTACTCGGAAGGCTGAGGCAGGAGAATCACTTGAACCCGGGAGGCGGAGGTTGCAGTGAATCAGGATTGCGCCATGGCACTCTAGCCTGGGCAACAAGAGTGAAACTCCGTCTCAAAAAACAAAAAACAAAAAACAAAAAAAAAAAAAGAAAAGAAAGAAAGGAAAAAAGAAAAGTATGCCAGATGCCCTTCTTCTATTAAAAAGAAAAAGAAAAAAAGCGTCTTGTAGGTCGAAACTACAATGCCTGAAAGAAAAGTGCTAAAGTATTGTGATAGGGTTTGAATCTGCATCTCTGCCCAAATCTCATGTCAAATTGTAACCCCCGATGTTGGAAGTGGGGCCTGGTGGGAGATGATTGGATCATGGGGGTGATTTCTTTTGGTTTAACACCATTGCCCTCGGTACTGTTGTTGTGATAGTGAGTTCTCACAAGATCTGGTTGTTTAAAAGCGTGTGACACCTCCTCACTCTCTCTTAGTCCTCCTCCTGCCATGTAAGACACCTGCTTCCACTCTGTCTTCCCATGAGTAAAAGCTCCCTGAGGCATCCCCAGAAGCAGATGCCACCAGGCTTCCTGTACAGCCTGTGGAACTGTGAGCCAATTAAACCTCTTTTCTTCATAAATTACCCAGTCTCTGGCATTTCTTTATAGCAGTACAAGAATGGACTAATACATATTGTTACAGGCCAATTACAAATGAATGGACAGAGATGAGAAATTGTTTAACAGAGTCAATTGCAAAGCAGAACCATCACAGCAAACTAGGTATTAAATACAGCCTCTAAAGAGGTGCCCCTTTGAGTAAGAACAGAAATAGCATGGAACAGAATAAATTCCTTTCTCTTCCTTTGACCCTCAGAAGCATTGGAGAAGCTATGTGCCAAAGGATTACATCATTCATTGAATGATTGTTGCATAATGAAACAGAACCACAAGCCAGTAAACGTAATATGGATTTCTGGAGGGCAAACTTAAAAAATACAGATAATTATAAAATTGTCACATTTAACTACTTAGAAATTCTTCAAGTTGAAATGTGCTCATGACCAATTTGCATCTTTAATATTTAGTGAACTCTCTAACAATTAGAGAATTGAAGCACATGTTGCAAATTATTTGGACAAAGAGGCTCAGTGACCTGGGAAAGGCTCTCATTAGGAAGGAGGATAAAAAGAAACTTGTAATCCAAATTAGGACAGGTGCTGCTGGCTTTTAGTTGAAAATTCTGGCTTAGGTTCCTGAAATGAAAGAGGGGGCTTTCACTCAATATGGATAACAATCTTTCATTCTGTAGCTCTTTAAAGTGAGTAACTACATGATAAACTAATATACATCTATTAGATATAAATGTGTCTCTCTTTGGTAATGTGTGATAAAATGAATATAAAACAGTGAAGTCAAAATAACCTTTTCTTTGTGTAGCTCAGCAATACATGCAGGCTATTTTGAAATTGGCAAATACAAATATTAACAAACAGGAAAGCCAGTGAAAAGGGGGAATATGGAGGTTTGGTGAACTGAGTTCTGTGTAAGTGCAAATTGGTAAAATGGAATTCACAGCTCTCCCTCCACCTGCCACAAGGTGATGTTGGACTCAAATTGTGTGCATAGAAGGAACTCATGAAGGACGGTTATAAAAGTGGCCCACAGCACCCCAAATCTATAACAGAGACATGTATTGTGTAGGAAAACATGTTCCATTGCATTGCAAAAAGAAGAGATTTTAATTTAAAAACCATACTATGGTATGAAAATAGATCCTACAAGTCCAATGGACAATTTTAATGTTGATTATTTTAAGTGAATTCCATTACCTACAAATGAAAACATGCCAGTTAATATATAACACGACTGAAGAACACCATTAATAATGTCAAATAATTTTAGATCTGATAAACAATTACTCAGTATGCCCCATTTGGGAAGAAGACTCTTTCCTGAATATGTTGAATACTTACGAATCCACATGGTTCTCAAATGAAAGGAGAATTGGAAAAGGTGAAGTCTTAAATGCACACTCCGCTATTGCTTCTATCACTTCCTAAAAATGAGAACACATGTATATTCAGTATGCCAGAAGTTTTCATCTGTATATTCTTGAGGGGTATTAAATCTATTAATATAGTTGTCTTTTCCATTCAGAGAATTGTATCAAATGGCCTGAAATGGCTAGAAGGGATTTCGAGGGCTGCTGGACAGTGCTATTTCCGACTCTTGATTCTGCAAAGTTATAAGAAGATTGGATTTTGGTGAGAGATAAATGCAAAGGAGAGGATTCTCCTGTCTGCTAATTGTTATCTATTTTTTAATAATGAAAGAAATCTAATCATATTATAAATATTTCGGACAGTAAGGGAAGGCAAAAATTTTCACCCACGAATCCACTTTCTGAACCAAACCATTGTCAGCATTTCATTATATTCACTTCTAGTCTGTCTCTCATGTATTTATGTAGTTTAGTTTTAATTACAGTATATACTCAACTTGTATTTTTAAAAAGCATTGTTATTGAGATGTAACTTTTTTGAGATATAATCTGCCCATTAAAAGTGTACATTTCAATGGTTTTTAGTATATTCAGAGTCACACGAGCGCCATCCCAACGTAAGTTAGAACATTTTTATCGCCTCAAAAAGAAACCATGTACCCACTAGCAGTCACTCCCCATTCCTGCATCCCACCCCACACACCTAGTCCCAGGCAATCATTCTTCATAGAATAGAAACATAGACATACAAACTTTATGTCTTCATAGATTTACCTATTTTAATTATTTCATATAAATGTAACCATACAATATATGGTTGTTTGTACTGACCATCTTTCACTTAGCATGGTTTCAAAGTTCATCCATGTTGTAACATGTATCAGTGCTTCAATTTTCAATCTGCATTTTAAAAAATGTATATGCCACAAGTTTCAATACGTGTACAAAATTCTAGAAAGTAAAGGTATCAAAATTGATTTAACCATTCCCCAACTGTCAGACAGCTACATTTTCAGAGTTGTCATTCAAATAATTCTACAAAGAACATCTTCATTTTTCCCCTAATATCTTGAATGATTTTCTGGGAATGAATTCTCAGAAGGGGAATTCTTGATTTAAGAATATGAATACTCTTACAGTCCCTCATGTATCTTCAGATTGCTTTTCATTTTAGGTTGCCCAGAATAAGGCATGCAGGACCAGATTTCAATGCATATTCACCAGTTTGGGGCATTATTCTTAAAAATGTTTTTCTTACTTAAATGGTAGTAAAGTGCAGTCTCATTTATTATTTAATTATATCACTTTCAGTAGTAGTGAGGTTTCATATTCCCATACACTTGTTTTTAGTTATATTTATTTTTTTCATATTCTCCTTTTAAGTAGGGATTTCCACTCCTATTCCTTATGCCTGAGCCTTTTCTGCTATCGTCTCTACCTTCCCCATTCAATGTATAGCGTTCTTTATATCCACTCCTGAAAGCTATTTCCCTGGCCCTAGAATATAAATAAGGCTTTCTAATTCTGTACTACATTTGCATATATCCTCTAAGAAGGATTTGCCTGCATGGAGCGAGAAGAATCACTTTTACTGTTTCTTAGAAATGAACTCACAGATTATTTTCATACATAATCAGTTTAACTTTTATGATAGTTGAGTCTGTCAAAAAAAAAAAAAAAAAAAGCAAGCACTATAAAAGGTAAGCAACATCCAGATTTTAAATGCTATTTTTGATTTATTTGAGCACAGGCTTTGGATTCAAACAGACTTTTGAATCCTTGCCTCTGAGATTTATAAGCTGTGTGACCTTGGGAAAATCACTTAATGCCTCTGAGTATTGGTTTGCTGACCTATAAAGTGGGGGCAATAAACCTCACTTCACAGATCTGTTGTGAAGACGCAGCAAGAGAAGGCAAAGGATTCAGCTCATCATGGTTATATATTCTCAGTTCAACTAAGGTGCAGAGATATTAACTGACTTACCTTAAGTCATAGAGAAAAGAATCCCAGGAAGGGATTAAACCCCAGGAAGATTTGTCTGACTCTAGAGCTTATTAATACCCAACCATTGCAGTAACTTCCATGCAGCTAATAATCTCAGCCAACTAAGAGCAAAGCCCTCAAAAGAACTGAGAATAGAGGTCATCAAGGATGTGGATACTAAGTGTGGGAAAAAAAGGGCTGGATTTTGTTTATTTCATAAATTTGGTACTAGTGTATCAGGTAAAGGATAAATACAGTAGAGCCATTCTCGCCTCCTCTCCTTCTCTCACATCTTTCAATTCCTCAGCAATCTTGTCCAAAATAGATCCCGAGTACAGTCAAGTGTCAGCACCTCCACTGCTATCATCCTGATACAAAAACCACTGCAGTCACTGCTGTGTTAGATTTTATCATCATTGCGACTTATTGGCTTCCCCCTTCCTTTGGGAGGATTCTATCTACACACTCTGTTGACCATAGGCTTGGCTGTGTGTTTTATTTTGGCCAAGGGCCTGTGTGTGAAAATGACATGTGCTGCTGCTGAGTAGAGTCTTGAAGTCCATCATGTTGTTGTCCAGCCATTTCTCTTTCTCTTCTCCCATGAGTCCACTGATATCATAGATGGGGGTTGTTCTTTCAATATGAATTCCAAACAATAGCAATCAGAGCCACAGCTGACATCTAACCTGAGTGAGAAGTAAACCTTTGTGGCTGTAAATCACTGTGATCCTGGAGTTTCTTCTTATTGCAGAAAAACCTAGGAGAAGCTGACTGACACAGTCTTTTTACTGCTTTCCTGGCTTCTAGTGCTTGCCGCTGTATTCCACACCATAGCCAGAGTCATTGCTCCTAAACATGAGTAGACAGTTTCGCTCCTTTTAATAAACTTTCCAATGACCTCCCATTTCACATGGAATGAAATCCAAATTCATTATCATAATCTACAGAGCCTAACTTGATCTGGCACCTGCCATTTCTTTAAATTCATCTCCTTTTCCTCTCCCTCTCTGTCACCTGGATACAGTCCATTGATCTTGTTGCTTTTCCTTGAATATATCAGGCATGCTTTCATCTCACCATCTTTGCACTATGTTCCTTCAGTCAAAAATACTCACATGAAAGCATGATATATTGCATTGATTTGGGAGTAAGTACAGCATCTGTGCCTAAACATCACCTTACCAAAGGCCTGCCTCCACCATCCAGACAGCATAACTCAGCTCTCTCTTTTCCTTGTCCACTGATTTAGATTGTTTTAAAGGGCATGTTTCTATGCACTGTATCTTTGTGTTTATTTTGATCTATCTTTCCTCACTAGACAATGTAAACTTCTTGAGGTAAGAACTTGTTTTCTTCACTATTCTGCTAAGGCACATTCTAGATGCTCACAAAATACTTTCAAATGAATGAATGAACTCCTGATATGTGACAGAAGAGAAACAGAATTTATCTAGTTGTGTTCCCATTTATTCTTCTGTTGACTAGCTCAGAGATCAGCACACATTTTTCATAAAGGACCAGGTAGTGTTTTAGGCTTTGCTGGACATAGAGTTTCTATTTCTATGGCAACTATTTAACTCTGCCTTTGAAGCTGGTGATGATTAATTTTATGTGTCAACTTGACTGGGTCATGGGGTGCCCAGATATTTGGTTAAACATTCTTCTGGGTGTCTCTTGAGGGGTTTCTGGAAGAGATTAACATTTACATTGGTAGACCGAGTTAAGCAGCCTGCCCTCCCTAATGTGGATGGGCCTCCTTCAATCCACTGGAAGCCTGAATCGGAAAAAAAAAAAAAAAAAAAGACAGAGTAAAGGAGAATTTGCTGTTTCTGCTCTACTGTTTTTGAGCTGGGACATCGGTCTTCTCCTACCTTGAGACTTGGACTTGTACTGCAGCTTACACCATTGGCTCTCCTTATTCTTATGCCTTTGGATCGGGACTGCTATTGTACTATTAGGTCAGCTGGGTCTCCAGTTTGTCAACTGAAGATCTTGGAATTTCTCAACCTCCATAACCACATGAGCCGGTTCCTTTTAATAACTCTGTCTCTCTAGAAAGAGAGCCAGTCCAGACTAATGCATAGCCCCAAAGCAGCCACAGACAATATGCAAACAATTGGATGTGGCTGTGTTCCAACAAAGCTTAATTCACAAAAGTAGATGGCAGGATAAATGTGGCCTGCAGAAGATAATTTGTTGACCTTTGGACTAGTCTGATCATTGGCTTAAGCAAAGCTTAAAACTTGATTGTAACCAAAGTAAATGTAATTTTGTATTATAGAAGGTTGAATGTTGATTCATACTCAATAGCCAGATTAATTTTTTAACAACTTTCATGGCTGAAATTTCCAACAAAAGTGTAGTTAGTCTTTGCTACCTGTTTTTTTTTTTTTTGAAATGAAGTCTTGCTCTGTTGCCCAGGCTGGAGTGCCATAGCATGATCTCGGTTCACTGTAACCTCTGCCTCCTTGGTTCAGGCAATCTTGTGCCTCAGCTCCCAAGCAGCTGGGACTACAGGCACATATCACCACACTCAGCTAATTTTTTGCATTTTTAGTAGAGATGGGGTTTCGCCATGTTGGCCGGCTGGTTTTGAACTTCTGACCTCAAGTGATCTGCCTGCCTCAGCCTCCCAAAGTGCTGGGATTACAGGCATGAGCCACTGCGCTGGCCAGCTTTGCTAACTTTTCTGATGATGGCTCTCTTCATTGTCTATTTGAGAACTTCTCCAGCTGCCTTTAATAATGAAAGTGGATTGTGGGCTCGCCTCATTGGTATTTAGGCCAAGGAGAGTCAAATCTGAAGGTGGGTAAGCCCCTCCTCCCCTCCTCTAATTTAGGAAGTGGGTATTTAGCTTCAGGTCAAATCTCTCTTCATATCTTTATCTTAGGCTGATAAAATGTGAGTGCTTCTCTGGGCCTGCTCTTAGACTTGTAGGGAGTCCATGCTCCCCATCTTCGTAGCTCCCTGGGTTTCGTTCTCTCTTCCCACAGTGGGGATGCTAGTGTGGTCTGAACTACAACTGGGCCACTGGGGTTCCTAGACTTTCCTGTCTTGCTTCCCCTGCTTTTCCCTTTGTCCTGACTCTGACATTGTGTACTTCTGATCTTGTGTGCTTGACTTAGGACTCATGTTTGCAGTGGAGCATCCAAGCTCATCTGTTGTTTCCTTCTCTGCTCCTACTAGGCCCCTAACCAAGGCCTAGGCTGTGTTTAGTTTACTACAATTTGGGCTTCTGGTACCTTCCTGGAAGTGAAGTGGATGCCATGGGTTGAGCGTAGAGGATGCCCACGTAGAGGATGGCAGCCTTACAGATGACTTAATTCAGCCCCCCACCTTCACTCTGGCTTAATAAGTCCATGCCCATGTAATACACAACCATTATATTTACAGAAAGAAAGCTAACATTTGACTTTTATGCATTTCAATGATAACATCAGAAGCTAACATTTATAGAGTAGTCACTGCATGCCATGCATAGTTTAAGCAATATTTGTATATTAAGTACAGTTACTGAATGCTTACTTATAATCACCCCAGGAGGTAAACACTATTATCATCTCCATTTTGCTGATAACAAAGGAAACTTGCACTGGGAAGGAAGCTTCTCCAAGGTCTTGCAGCAACTGAATGGAAGAGCTGGTACTGGACCCCTGGCAGTCAGCTCCAGAGAGCATCCTTGCCTTCTGTGTTCACCTTTCTCTCTTTCTCACCCATCCTTCTCCCTCCTCTCTCTGTCCACCTCTCCCCATCTCTACCATAACTTTAGCTAGGAGCTTAGGAAATCTTTTGCAATTATTAAACCAAAAAAAAAAAAAAGGAATTACTAAATTTCATCTAATAATTTTTAGTTGAGAGCCACTGAAAACTTTAGAAGTTCCACTGGAGAACTTTCATGCTTTTGTGCCTTTGAAATATTTTGTATGATGTGTGTGATCAGTCAGAATGAGAAAACCAGTTATAGCTTTTAAGTTTCACTCTTTCATACTTGCCATAATTGGTGGACATTGGATGTGAAAGTACAGTAATGCTCCATTGTTCCTTATCAAGCCAATACTGTTTTTCAGAGACTTACAGCACTACATTCAATAATCTATAAACCATATGGGTCAATTACTAAACTCCAGTGAGACAAACTGCCCTTGAAATCCTTTATCCTTGACAGACAACAGTAGGTGTATTTGGATATCCATTTTACATGTGCATTTAGGTAGCAGTGAAATTGCATCCTAAATTATTGTTTCTCTCAGGGAATGAATGACACTTTATTTTCAGAAATGCTCAATTTAACCTACTCAAATTTAATACATTTTCCTCATATATTTTATTACATTATCCAGTTTTCCATCTTGTATAATTGCCGGTTAAAAGGAAGCTGCCTAAAAGGAGAAAAACCACCCAGGGAAAGAGGCGGGTGGGTGGTGTCAAGCATAAGGAGAAAGGATATTGGGTGGGAGAAGATAGAATGAAAACCAAGTGGTGAATTGCTATGTCTAGGCCACCAGGAAGACTAATGTGATGAGGCATGGAAACAGATACATGGGACAAATAATAAAGCCAGACTACAAAACAAAAAGCCCTTCATAAAGAGGCTGAATGTCTCCTTTTCCAGAGCATAAGTTTTTATTTTGACCCATACAGTCAATAGGGAGAAAATGCCAATAGGATCTCTTGCTTTTGGGATCTATCACACAGAAGCTTTCCAGGTCACACACACTGAAAGCAGATACACTGGGTGACATAAAAATGAACTCTGCAATCAATGTATTTTGCTGCTGTGCTACGCAGTGTAGCTATATAATATAGTCTCATTATACTGTGAATATCTGGCCCAAAAGTTCAGGGCAGCTAAAACTGGCAAATGTTGGGGGAATGTTTTCCCTGCCTCTACCAACATATTATGTGTAGGATGGAGAAAGACAAATTCACTTATCTGATGAGCAGAGGCAAGAAAGACTAAAAATGGAAGTTATGCTATATCTGATCTACTTGCTTTGGGAAGGGAAAATTCATCCAAAAACATTTATTGAGCACCTACTATATGTCAGGTTCTGCTCAAAGAAGACAACTTGGGACAGATCAGGGAACAGAACAAAGAGCCCTGTCTTTGTGGAGCTTATGCGTTAGTAGAAGAGACAATAAACAAGGAACGTAGGAATTAAGCAAATTAGGCAGATTGTTAGAAGGTGATATCATACGAGCCTTAGGAAAATACAATACTAAAAAGCTGGCATGTCAGGGTTATAAAGTGTGGGGATTGGGAGTGGTGGCTGGTGACAGTAGTAAATAGATCGGTCCCAGGAGGCCTCACTGAGAAGGTAACATTTGAGGAAGGCTTCAAGGAGGCAAGGGAAGAACCAGGCAGATACCTATGGGAAGACCATTCCAGGCAGAGAGAAGAGCCTGTGCAAAGGCTGTGAGGTGGGACCAGCCTGGCACAGCCAAGGAACAGCAAGGTCAGTATAGTTGGAGCCCAGTGGGTGAGGGGGAAAACAGTAAGAAACAAGGTAATGGGGGGATTGCAGATTATGTAGGGCCTTGTGCCCTGTTTCTCTTCTCACTCTTTCTTACAAAGTCACCTTACACACTGGGTTCAGGGAAAGCAGACTGCAGGCTGATAATCAAGCAAGCAGGGTTGGGACTAGGATGAGGCAAGAGAAGCGACTAAGTGCAAAATTTAAAGAGCCACTCACTCTCCAGTGCCAGCTCCGTGCTTACACAGCCCTGAGAGCAAAGACACCCTTAAATTTTACTTGCTAGGTGACTTAATTGCCTTCCTCTAGTCTCAGTCCTGATGCAAAGCATCCTTGCTACTGTATATCTGTCTGCAAAATAGGTTGGCATTTCTACTCCCCACATCCATCCTCACCCACTGTCACCTACCCACATCTCAGACAGAACCGTCTATCCTGCTATGTGCATTAGCAGGAGGAACAGCTAGAAAAACCAACTGGGATGATGGATTCACTCCTCTCTTTAGCCATCCTGGTTACCTCCCCACTCCCAACTCTAGCAGGCAGAGACAGAAAGCAGCATTCTGGGCTAGATTTCGTCTTTAAGCCTCTCACCTGCTGGCAAGTGTGTGGACGTGGTTGAGAAGCCTTGCTTCCAGAGCCCAGGAAGATGTGTTCAATCAGCCCGTGACTCTGGGATTACAGATGTAATTGAAGAACCACTTCTATGATCGAGTGCACAAGGAGAGTCACTCCAAGTTGACTCGATGGCAGGCAGAGGCCAAGAAGCAAATGCTCCACATAAAATAAATATGCCTTAGGATATGCTTGCTGTTTATTCTCCCCCAAGGAACTCAGAGAACTTGGGAGGATTTTAAATTATTAAGAAAATAACAATTGCTTCTCACAATGTCTCTGGAGGGTAGACAGGGCAGTGGCCTGGGAAGTGGGGCAGGTCTTCCTGGTGGACGGACAATGTGCAGTGCCACCAGCTCTCAGCTCCATCAGGGCATGCTGTCTGCCATTCCAGGAGCATCATCATCCATCAACAGACAGATGAGCCCAAGATGCACTGGCTCCACACGAGGGTCACCTGTCTCCACTTTTTCTTAAAGAGCCCAACTATGTTAAACTGCATCTTAGGTAGTTGACAAAGGACCACAGCAAGGTCTGAGAGGGAGGAAGTGGGACTATGGAATGAATTAAAAAAACATTGATTTTCCACTTAAGAAAATGCAAGGGTCATAATCGTGCTCAATCTCCGGAACAGACACAGCTTTTACAGATTTCAATCAGAATTAACGTCAACCCCATATTCAACTTTGTCGTAAAATTTACGTGAAGGATGCTATTTTCTATAATTATTGCATTGTAGGCTAAGTTGAAGAAATCATGAAAAGTCATATTCCTTAGGCACAACATAATATGCATATTTTTAGGTGTGAATGATATTACTGCTGAAAACATTTTTATTATTGTCTAATACAGCAACTTCGATCAGAAAAATCCTTTTGTTTAAACAGAAACTTGGCTGTCCCTTGAAAATCTTGCTTCTTGTTAGCTGCTGTCTTCAGTGATCCCTGTTTCTTTTCTCACATCTCAAGTGTTTCACAGTAAGAAGCTGGGTTTGGGATCTTTTTGCTCTCAATGCTACTTCCAAAACACTACTTTTCAATCTTCTAAAAAAAAAAAAAAAAAAAACCTACTTCCCATGAAGCAGCCAAAAGAGTTTTTACCTCTTCTTCACTTCTGCCATCTACTGAGCCACCCTCATTCAGCAAAGAATTGGCAAGTGGCTCACAGTTTCTTCATCCAAAGCTTTTTCACTAACCTTGGAGATATTAACATTATATTCATCCCATATTCTAGCTTCTCAGTACTCTAATCTCCCATTTTCAACGGCCTCGTCTCCACTAACCTTAGTTACTTACATACTTGGACTCTGTTTCCTTGGTTGCTTCAGATAAGAGTTGGTGACACTTCCCCGAGACCCAGGCATCCCAGGCAATAGGGCTTATGCCTTGGGACCTAGTGCAAGAGGTTGTCCTCTAGCCCTTCTCTTCTGATTCCCATTTAAAGGGGTGAAAAAGCCTGAGTCAGCCAAGAGAACATTTTCCCTGAAGCCCACACCTTCTTTCTCCAGTCACTCTCCAAGTACCTAGGACCCCAGATTTCCCCTACTCCAACTGCCCCAACCCCCTAGGGAAGGCTCTTTGCAGGAGATGTGGACAGACGTTAGACATTTGGGCTTGGGTGTCCATACACATGAATGTGAGGCCCTTTGTGGTGCAAAATAGAGCTAAGGGTGGAGAAAGAAGAGAGACCAAATGCACCTCATTTCTCATTAGCAAGAATGACTGATGCATCTTTATCAATAACAGCTTTAGTCCTGCTTCCTAGATAGGATTTACTAAGATACCCTCTCATAGGATTGTTCCTGCTTGCTGACAGCACCCAATCCATTGTAAAACACTTCTCCCTTGAACCGTCCCCCAAATCACCTACTACAAGCCCAAGTTCTGTAAGTCCTCGCTAATATACTTTTACTGAGATACCCCAGCTCCCCACAACATGTGTTCTCCTTTGTTGTATGAGCAAACAAACCCAACTTGACCATAAGTATGTTCCTGGGGGTCTTTGACTGATTGGCATCACCATTCCAACAGCTAGCATCACAGAATGGAGTCTTATATAATAATTAACAGTAGTAATTAATATTATCATCATGAAAAGAAAGTCAAAAAATCTAGAGTTACCTGAAACAATATTAATGAACCTTCTAAACAATGTGGAGTGAAAAAAGCAAGTCATAAAATAATGTATACTATAGTGTGAATCAATTTACAAATGAAAAAAATTGGTGAAGTTACATCATTTAGGGCTGCACATAAATTTGTACTTTGTGCTCTAAAGAAGTGCAAAGTAGGGATCACTGTAATAGTCAGGACAGTGGTCACCTCTGAGGGTAAACAGGTCATTCTGATGGGAATGGATACATGGAAGTGTTTCAGGTACACCCAAGTTTCTATTTCTCAATTTAGATGGTAGTTACATGGATGCATACTTTATAGCCATTAGTTAAAGCATATAAATATGTTGTCTGTATTCTTTAAGTATGTACATTTCACAAAAATAAAATGCAAGAAATTAGAAGTAAGAGTGCTAAAGAGGACAAGACAAATACATTGATATTTCCTTTCACAAGACAGTTTCCTTAGAATTTGGTTAGCATGGATTAATTCACCTGATGCCAATTATTCATGAATAAATAGCCAAATTTTAGCCTCTGAAATTGCAAAGATGATTAACAGCCTTTGGACTTAATTGTGATGACTGGGACTTTCTACCTTAGAAGGCTTTAACCAAAAGGAATCAGGTGTCCCCAGCTGCCTCTCTTAGTAACATTCATATACCCTACCTTGAAAGATATTTCAGTTGTCATGGTGAAGCCATGGGTGATGACAGGTTCCTCTTCTGCAGTTCGTCCCTTCCAGCAGTCCAGCTCCACACAGCGACAACCAGACAGAAGCACTTGGCGATACATCTCAACAGAGGAGTTTCCAGCCAGTTGGCCAGCTATAAAACACCAACAAAACAAACCCCAGATTCCCATGAAGCAAGGAAGACAGTGGTGCTTTCTTAGAAAGGTTCCTCAATCGTGGGAAAACAAAGAGTCTAAGAGCTGGAGCAGTTATTCTTTGCCTTTCTTCTGCCTCAACTTACCAGAAGGTAATGGCTCAATCTCAAATAGAATCTGTAGTAGTGGTTTGGGGAAAGATAGGGCATTGTAACAATAACAACGATGCATGTTTATTAACTCTTTACCATGTGCCAATTACAGGTTTTTGGACTGTATATATATTAAATATTTAATCTTCACAAAAAAATCTCTGTGGTATAGCTATTTAATAAAAAAAAAAAAAACTACCCATTTCACATAATAAAATGGCACAGAGTTCAGTTGCCCAAGTTTCCATTGCTAGGAAGTAGAAGATCCAGGATTACAGCATCAAAACTCACTCTGTTAATTCTGACTGCCTCCTGATGAGAATTTATTGCTGGAAGACTGTTCTTTTATATAAGCCAGCTGCCTCTGACATGTTTGCTGAAGGTACAAATGCTGAGAAAAGCTAAACATTCTGTTTTTAAAAAGCTCTTCTAAAAAATAAATTTAAATTAAACAGAGGAGTGCAAAACTTATTCTCTAATAATTACAAAATGTTGTTGAAAGAAACTAAAGAAGACCCAAATAAATGGAAATACATCTCATGTTCATGGAACAGAAGACTTGGTATTGCTAAGATGACACTACTCCCCACCATTGGCCTAAAGATACAATTCTTATCAAAATCTCACCAGGCTTTTTTGGAAAAAAGGGACAAGCTGATCCAAAGTTCATACAGAAATGTAAGTAACCTTAAATAGCCAAAGCAATCTTGAAAAATAAGAACAAAGTTGGAGGAATCACACTTCTCAAAACTTAAAACAAAGCTACAGTAATCAAAAGCATGTGGTAGTGGCATAAAGATAGACATATAGATTAATGGAAATAGAACTGAGATTTCCCAACTAAACCCTCAATTTATGGTCAACTGACTTTCAACAATTCCAAGACAATTCAGTGCGAAAGAACAGTCTTTTCAATAGTGTTGGGACAACTGGATAGCCACATTAAAAAAAAAAAAAAAAAAAAAGAAGAACTTGAGTCCTTACCTCATACCATACAGAACTAAACTCAAATTGGATCAAGTGTATAAATGTAAGAGCTAAAACTACAAAACCTTTAGGAGAAAACATAGCAGTAAATTTTTTGTGACCTTGATTAGGCAATGGGTTTGTAGATACAACACCAAAAACACAAGCAACAGAAGAAAAAGATAAACTTTACAAGAATTGGACTTTTGTGAGTAGAACTAACATACCCTAGTAAAGTGATGAGAATTATTATAATCAAAACACCTGAAAGGTCTGAGGGCCTTGATTATAATACACACGGCATGGAAGCCAAAAGCTCCTATTTTACTTAAGTCAATGGAAGTCACTAATTTCAGGATAAATTATTTTTGAAAGAGTAATAATAAATAGCTCTTTCAACAGGCCCATTTGCAACACACAAATTTAAGCCTTTGGTTTTCCCTATTAAAGATTTTCTTTCATTTATACTCTATAAGCCCCAATCATTTTTTAAAAGTTTTTCTTCTTTTTTCTTTGAGATGGGATCTCACTCTGTCACCTAGGCTAGAATGCAGTGGTGTGATCATAGCTCACTGAAGCCTCAACCTCCTAGGCTCAAGTCATCCTCCTTCCTAAGCCTCCTAAGTAGCCGGGGCCACTGATGTGCACGAGTATGCTCAAATAATTTTTGTATTTTGTTTAGAGACAGGGTCTCCTTATGTTGCCCAGGTTGGTCTCAAACTCCTGGGCTCAACTGATCCTCCTGCTTCTGCCTCAGGAAGTGCTGAGATTACAGGCATAAACCACCACATTTGGTCTACCATCATTTTTTTAAGTAGCCAGGTAAAAGATGGCATATTGATGCAAACTGTTAAAATGACTTTGAAATGGACAAGATGTGCCCCGTGGAGACACACAGGACAAATAAAATGGGATTAAGCCCACTAGCTTAATTTTATTTTTATATGCATGTCATAATACTCAACCATCAGCATAACAAAAGGATGACATTTTTGAGTTCTATAGAGCCCTAATAAATGCACTGAAAGGCTGATTAAGTGGGTCTGCATAATAACTTTTCCTTACTGGAAAAATGGGATGTTTTTAACACAATGATGCATTTGGAAAAGCAGAAATGCTGACAAAATGACCTAGAAAGTTCCTGATGCTGGATAATCAAATTGCCATTAATAATTGCCTCAAAGTTCATTGTCATGGCAAAGATTTACAAAGGTCTTTTTTTGCATTAGGGACAAGGGGACAGTGGGAGTAAAGGGGAAAAGACAAACATTTATATGTTTTTCCTAAACTTAAAGGGGAGCTATATCTAAAGGAAGTGAATAATTCAAATATTATTAGGTTATTTAAAATACTTGCTCCTGCAGAAAATTACACCTGTATTAAAGAATAGAGCAGGCCGGGCGCGGTGGCTCAAGCCTGTAATCCCAGCACTGTGGGAGGCCGAGACGGGCGGATCATGAGGTCAGGAGATCGAGACCATCCTGGCTAACACAGTGAAACCCCATCTCTACTAAAAAAATACGAAAAACTAGCCGGGCATAGTGGCGGGCGCCTGTAGTCCCAGCTACTCTGGAGGCTGAGGCAGGAGAATGGCGTAAACCCGGGAGGCGGAGCTTGCAGTGAGCTGAGATCTGGCCACTGCACTCTAGCCTGGGCGACAGAGCGAGACTCTGTCTCAAAAAAAAAAAAAAGAATAGAGCAGATTTTTGTGTGTACTGTTTAGAGAATTGTTTAAGCACATTACTGACCATATCAACACAATTACATATTGTACAATTTCTGAATCAATTTCATTAATACTAGTTGAATGTTACTAACTTTAGTAAGGATAGCATGATGAATTTAATCAGATTTAACAGTGTATCAAAGTAGATAAATACCTAACAGACACTAGAGCATTCTGTAATAAGAGGTTCAACGTTTTGAGAAACATTTCCTTAGATTTTCTTGTGAATATTTTGAATCAAAGAACAATTAGAAGGAATTTGATGTATTTTTTGAATGTTGATCAGTTAATGTTTTGAAAACCATGGTAAAGCATGGTTTGTGAGGTTGGGTTTGTGAGATGCAAAGGAATGTGGGGAAAAAACTGAAGAATAAAAAAGAGAAAGAGTTTATTGTCCAACAGCTAAGACCAAAAGAATCCCTCCAAGGTAAACTCATTGTTCATTCTTAAAATGAATACTTTTTATTAGAAATGGAAGCCTGCCAAAGAAAGCATACTTTAAGAAAACCCACATTTATCCATAATTACGCTATTCCTTGGAATGCATATTAGGTTCCCTGTATGTTTTACTTCATTTATGGAAATATTTTTCAAACACATGTATTCATATTCTCTGTTACTCTCTTCTTTTCTGCCTTAAGCCTCAAAGCCGATTTATTTTTGTTCACTAAAATTCTTAACTCCTCATTATTACATCTCATCTACCCATTATATTTCCATTTGAATATATTGACTAAATATAGCTTCTGGGGCTAGGGGATCGCTGAAGGTTGAGATTAGTGATAGGTCATGAGTCATTCAACCCTTGGTATTTCTGAAACTAGTATTTGACATCATCTCTCCCTGGCTCTGAACACCCTCTGGAATACATTCCAAGCCCATGATTGAACTTGGGAGCTGAAGCTCCTTCTCAGAGTAATTCATAATACTGCTCCAAGTCACAGCTCTGCAACTTCTCACTTGACTGCATTCATTTTGGGTGGCTGGTTACATTCCCTTGAGCTTTGTCTCACATTACCCAAGGCATCCAGGGACAGAAAAAAACAGAAGATCGAAAATAGCAATCCTTCCATTAACACAAACTTCTGAAGAATTTCTCATCTTGCAGTGGCTGATGATTAATTGCCTGTTTTCATATTTATCATTAATGTCTTCCCTCCAACCTCCAGGGTAAGAAGATTCTAGAATGTGATATATTTGTGAATTCAGTGGCCTTCTTCAATAGTCATTGTCCCCTTCAATAGATGGAGATGAGGACTATATTTCCTTGCTTTCAATGCTATGACAGCCATTCAGGGCATATAATCTCATGGCTACACCTGAGGAAACTGTCTAAAATGCAGAGAATGTATTATTTGTCTTGACCATCTCTAGATGCATCCATTGGATCTGATTTCTCACTTACATGGTATCTGCCTGCTGCCCCAGTGAAACCATGGTGCTCTCTTAAACACAGAGCAATTGCCATGAGATGGCTTAGGAGACAAAGTGTCTATGTAGGAGCCTAAAGTCATTTCCACTCTTGAGAAAACGACTTCAAGTATATTCCTTACTGATTAGAGGAACTTCATCATTATGTGTTCGTACATATTCCGCAAAACATTTTCTGTAGGAGGCAAAATACTGGTTACTGGGGATATGAAAATGACATGAGACATATTCCTTTACCCTTACCATCTAGGTAGGGAGGCAAACATAAATTTCTTCCCATTCTTACACTTCCAGTTGCCCTTTGGTCTCTTCTTTCTCTTTTTCCTTGTCAATAAAATATTTTATCTAGGTTCTGATATGCTTCAGGGTCTTCTCTGCAGCCTTGGGGTAAATCTTGATTCTTCTCAGTCAGTCATGATAGTTCTATGGCCCATGTTAGCAATTACTGTGGGCATTGCTGTGTGGTGTGACTCTGAGCTAAATATAACACAGCATAAAGAATGCCTACCAGATTGAGGGGACGGAGGTGGGGGCTGTCAGGGAAACTCTAGGAACATTTTCTTCACTCTTAGAAGGGTCACAAGAACTTTCGCCATCTCCTTTGTGGATCTTGGTAGCGCTTAGAGTGCACAGTCATCTTGAAATCATAAGTGGACCAAAAAGACAGAAAGCACCTGGGTCTTCCATAATATTAATGAATTCCTGATTTAACCAATCCTCAACCACTCTGCTCCTAGGTGCCTTGCTGTGTGAGGTAATACACTGCTTAATTCTTTAAGCCATTAAATAATAGCATCCTATCACTTTCAGCCACAAGAACCCTGGCTGTTTTAATTTATCTCCGTTTTACAAACAAAGAAACCAAGGCTCAAATGAGTTAAGTATGTCATTTACTTAAAGGCCATTTTAAACTGAGCCCTGTTTATTTCCTAAGCTCATCTTTTCATTCTACCACCTGACTTTCTTAGGTGTGTGTGTGCTCTAAACCAAAAGAAATGATTAAATGCTGCATATGCTAAGGGCTAAATGAGTGGGAGAGATGGGAAAGAGAGGAGGGATGCTTAAAGTCTGGGTTTGTAGCGGATAACTGGCAAGGGTACAGCTAGGTCTGGCATCATTTTTAGAACTTTTCTGCAGCCAAGAACTTACACATGAGGACAGGAGTTGAATAATTATCAGAAACATTCAGTCAGATAATTTAATTCATCAGATTATTGGGGATAGCAAAACCCTCAAATCCAATGGTTTCCTTCTTATCTGAATGAAGATATTAACTGTCCGGAGATAGACTACTTTGCCTTTCCAGTGTTTCTGAAGCCATTATCTCCCAAATAGTTGGGAGTATGGGAAGGTTTATGAAGAGGTGCACAAGTATAGTTTGTATTTATTGCATACTATTTCTTCCTGGGAGGATTTTTTTTTCTTGAGTCAGAAGGGTGGATTCCTCAAGGAAAAGCAATAATTTAAAACATAATCAGTACTGGGGTACTGCCAAAATCACCCCAAACCCAAAAGTGACCATGCTAATTAAAACCACTCATTGAGTGCATCTATTTCTCTCAATGATCCAATTTATTTTTCCTTCTGGGAATCTTGATATTCAACAAAGGGGCAATAATGAGCAGACAAATAGACATAATAATAATGCATTGCTACACTTATTGGTTTTCATTCTGTATATTTAATCTTTACAGTTCCATTAGATGCTCAAAGAAAATATCCTGAATATTGAAATTCTTCCTATTTGGATTTAGATAGCATTTTTCGGGAATATTAGTCCTTAAAATGTTCCAAGAAAATAAGTTGGGTGGTGACAAGGAGGATGAAGAGTTAATGACTGTGAGACTCTGATCCTTTTATTTTATATTCAAAACACATTATGGTAGGTGCTAACCTTTGTTTGCACCTAGCATTTCTTAAACTCATTTGAATAGGAAAACTTTCTTTTTTCCACCAGTCACTCTTTATATGAAATAATGTTTCCATAAATACAGTTTCTACTTGCTCTGAAAATGGCTGTAAAGTATAAAACAAAATTATTTTCTAGATATTAATTTAAAATTTAATAGGATTCAATTGGATTAGTCATTGGTTATATTTTTATTTTATAACATTCTTATTTGGTTTGGAGTAACTTGAATGTTTATATCATAGAAATCTGAGTTTATCCAAAGGCTTCTGAGAAACAGGACTTCTACATTACTTTCATCTGTAATTAAAACAAT
Source organism: Rhinopithecus bieti (assembly GCF_001698545.2). Lineage (NCBI taxonomy): Eukaryota > Metazoa > Chordata > Mammalia > Primates > Cercopithecidae > Rhinopithecus > Rhinopithecus bieti. The sequence goes on from NW_016804523.1 coordinate 1,792,956, forward strand.
GATTCTACCAATAATATGTGAAGTAAAACCAAATTTTGACGAACGAGTCAAAACAGCATTTCAGGCAAAACTTCAAGAGCCTGTATTTATATTTTTATATTTTTCTAATTATATGGAATTCTCCTTAATTTCCTTGCAGGAAAATAAACGACTGGTACTGGGGCAAGGTAATATTGTGAGAATGTAGATTTGACTGCCTTTGCAAAAATTATGACAAGTGAGAGAAATCTGATATCACTGACTCCATCTTGCTTCTGACCTCACAAATTAACTGTCCTTGCTCATTCCTGAGCACAGACCAAGATAACTATGGGAGGAAATTAGTATATAGTTTGATTTTAAAACAAAGATGATAACAATCTCTTTCCAAAACTAATCCCCTCCTTTCTTGGGGACCAAAACAACTTTTGTAGAACTAACAGATTGACCACAAGGTCGGAATTACGGTTTAGGACTGAAGTCACAAGATTTGTAGCCTCCCTAATTGCTCCTATATATAACATCACTATTATAAAACCTAAGGCTGGTGTTTAAGGTATTTTTCAGCCCTTGAATTCTCATGGACCAACTAGTGCCACCCATCCTGTGACCCATGCCAAGAAATGGACTTAACTTCTCCCAGGTACTGTCTCAGTACAAGAAGACAGCTTTGACCCCCATGTCATTTCATTCTTGACCTACCAATAGCATTCCTCATTCCCTAACCACTTCCCAACCCCCTCCTGCCTAACTATCCTTGAAAATCCTAGCTTCTGAATTATCAGAGAGACTGTTTTGAGAAATATGTACCATCCTTCTGCTCAGCTGCCTTGCAATAAGTAAACTTTCTCTGCTGTAACAACTGTTGTTCTCAGTGTATTGGCTTTTTCTAGGCAGCAGGCAAGAAGAACCCCGTTGGGTGGTTACAGATTTATCTAATGCAAACCTTGGTATAATAATACAGAGCTCAGAAAAGGGAGCAAGATAAAAAACAACAACAGCAACAACGAAACCCCTTAGGTGAGAATACAATTTGACATAGTTAATATAGTTTTAAAACACTGAATATTTGAAAATATGTGGATTCTAACATTACTAGAAATTAAATAATTGAAGAGATAATTGACTAGAAACCAGGTATATGAATCAGATGGTGGTGATACAAAACCATTGTACAGAAATTTGGAGACAGCTATTAGAGTTCTTTCTTCATAAAAAAGGTAAAGCCTTCTCTTTCCTAATAGCTGAAAGTATCACATCATCTTGTTAGTCTGATCAGCTGTTAATATGCCAACACCCTCAAATTTAAACTAATCTGACACAATGGAGCCAAATTTTTTACCACATCTGTGTTTACCAAGTTATAGACAGGAAGGTCATATGAATGACTTAGAAGAAATTAATTTGATTGTAAATTTTTAGTTAAATGTACTTTTTAAACTGCATATTCAAATTTGAACTACATTCTGTAGTTTTATTATTTGTATTAATATTGAAAATTTTCTTAATACTATTATAAGGTTGTCAGTAAAGTGAGTGAGATAGTATGTATAATCTGTTAGGTATCAAGATTACTAAAGAGAGCACAGCTCAGCAAAATCAGCATACAAGGGACATACCTTAATGAATTAAAAGCCATCTGTGACAAACCCACAGCCAACATAATAGTGAATGGGGAAAAGCTGAAAGCATTCCTCCTGAGAATGGGAACAAAACAAGGATGTCCACTCTCACCACTCTTCTTCACCATAGTACTGGAAGTCTTGGCCAGAGCAATCAGACAAGAAAAAGAAATAAAGGGCATCCACATCAGCAAAGAAGACGTCAAACTGTCCCTGTTTGCTGATGATATGATTGTTTACCTTGAAAACCCTAAGGACTCTTCTAGAAAGCTCCTAGAACAGATAAAAGCATTCAGCAAAGTTTCCAGATACAAGATTAATATATGCAAATCAGTAGCTCTTTTATACACCAACAGTGACCAAGCAGAGAATCAAATCAAGAACTCAACCATTTTACAATAGCTGCAAAAAAAAAAAAAAAATACTTGGGAATATACCTAACAAAGGAGTCAAAAGGCCTCTAAAAGGAAAACTACAAAACACTGCTGAAATAAATCATAGATGACACAAACAACTGGAAACACATCCCACGCTCATGGATGGGTAGAATCAATATTGTGAAAATGGCCATACTGCCAAAAGCAGTCTACAAATTCAATGCAATCTCCATCAAAATATCACCATCATTCTTCACAGAGTTAGAAAAAAAAATTCTAAAATTCATATGGAACCAAAAAAGAGCCCGCACAGCCAAAGCAAGACTAAACAAAAATAACAAATTTGGAGGCATCACACTACCTGATTTCAAACTATACTCTAAGGCCATAGTCACCAAAACAGTGTGGTACTGGTATAAAAATAAGCACATACAACAATGGGACAGAATAGAGAACCCAGAAATAAACCCAAATACTTACAGCCAACTTATCTTCAACAAAGCAAACAAAGACATAAAATGGGGGAGAAACACCCTTTTCAACAAATTGTGCTGGAGTAATTGGCTAGCCACATGTAGGAAAATGAAACTGGATCCTCATCTCTCACCTTATACAAAAATCAACTCAAAATGGATTAAGGACCTAAATCTAAGACCTGAAACTATAAAAATTCTAGAAGATAACATTGGAAAAAACCTTTTAGACATTGGCTTAGGCAAGGATTTCATGATCAAAAATTGCTTTTGGGTAAAAGCAATTGCATAAAAACAAAGATAAATAGCTGGGACCTAATTAAACTAAAGAGTTTTGCATGGCAAAAGGAACAGTCAGCAGAGTAAACAGACAACCCACAGAATGGGAGAAAATCTTCACAATCTATACATCTGACAAAGGACTAATATCCAGAATCTACAATGATCTCAAACAAATCAGTAAGGAGAAAACAGTCAATTGCATCAAAAAGTGGGTTAAGGACATGAACAGACAATTCTCAAAAGAAGACATACAAACGACCAACAAACATATGAAAAAATGCTCAACATCACTAATGATCAGGGAAATGCAAATCAAAACCACAATGCGATACCACCTTACTCCTGCAAGAATGGCCATAATCCAAGAATCAAAAAACAATAGATGTTGGCATGAATGCAGTGATCAGGGAACACTTCTATTCTACACTGCTGGTGGGAATGTAAACTAGTGCAGCCAGTATGGAAAACAGTGTGGAGACTCCTTAAAGAACTAAAAGTAGAACTACCATTTGATCCAACAATCCCACTATTGGGTATCCACCCAGAGGAAAAGAAGTCATTATTTGAAAAGGATACTTGCACATGCATGTTTACAGCAGCACAATTCACGATAGCAAAATCGTGGAACCAACTGAAATGCCCATCAGTCAATGAGTGGATATAGAAACTGTGGTATATATATTTGATAGAATACTACCCAGTCACAAAAAGGAATGAATTAACAGTATTTCCAATGACTTGGATGAAATTAGAGAAAATTTTTCTAAGTGAAGTAACTCAGGAATGGAAAACCACATCGTATGTTTTCACTGATATGTGGGAACTAGAATATGAGGATGCAAAGGCATAAGAATGATATAATAAACTGTGGGGACTTGGGGCAGGGGGTGAGGGATAAAAGACAATCAATATGGTTCAGTGTATACTGCTTGTGTGATGGGTGCACCAGGATCTCATCTCACAAATCTCCACTAAAGAACTTACTCTTTATACCACCTATATTATACTCTAATACCACCTATACCCCTATAACTGATGGAAAAATAAAATCTTTTAAAAAGAATTTAAACTGGGGACAGGCACAGTGACTCATGTTGTTAATCCGAGCACTTTGGGAGGTTGAGACAGAAGGATTGCTTGAGCTCAGGAGTCTGAGACCAGCCTGGGCAACATAGTGAGACCTTGTCTCTACAAGAAATAAAAAATGAGCCAGGTGTGGTGGCACGTGCCTGTAGTTTCAGCTACTCACGAGGCTGAGGTGGGAGGACTGCTTGTGCCCAGGAGATCGGGACTACAGTGAGTTATCATCATGCCACTGTGCTCCAGCCTGGGCAACAGAGTGAGGCCCTGTCTCAATGATGATGATAATAATAATAATTGGTAGGTAGAAGTAGAAATATTTATGTGAACTCGTGCCTTAAAAAGACAAAAAAAAAATATGTTTTCTTCCTTTGTTCACTGAAACAGTCCAGGCAATGTTCAGAGTCCAAATTGCTGTTACTCATACTTTTCTTTCCCATCAAAAGAACCAGGGCTCACTGGGGAATAGTCTGTTTCCATCTATGGAGCAGAAAAGAATAAGGTGAGTGCGGAAGATCTTTATGTGCCAGAACACTTTCAAAGATTAATAGGTCACGTCAAGAGGACACAAATGATAGCCTAAAAATGTCTCCCACTAACCAAAGTTGAGACAATTTGGTCTCTCAAAAGGAAAATGGTGGCTGTGATTCAATGAACATACATAAAATCTGAAAACCCTAGTGATATGCAGAAAGGGAAAAATTAATATATTCTGAAAGAAGGTGAAAAAATAGAATGTATATCCAGTCAGTCTTGTCATTCGTTTTGGTATTACTGACTCATTTATTATATGACAAATAAAATAGAATGTAATGAACATAAATATATTGTTTGGAAGGTATTTTGGACTCAAAAGATTATTAGTAAAAAATCCACTCTATATTGTGACTTCCAGTTAAATAAAATCCACACACAATACCCAAAACTCAACCAGACACATACTTAAGTATTTTTGAGTTTTGTGGTCCTAAATATAGGATAAATGTAAGATTCTGTAATGTGCTCAGATTTTAAAAATTATACTTCTTTGAATTTTATCATGTCAAAGATCTAGACTCTTAAAGTGATATTCCATGAACCTCCTTGAACTTGGATGAGAAAAAATGGTTACAGTTTTGATTTTAACCTCCACACAAAATTTAACATTCTCTTCAGTTAAGTATGTAGTTTACAAGTCACTAGCAAGATCTGTGTATTATATTCCAATTGTTGCAAATATCACAACCTTTTGCTTATACTTAGTTAAATTATGTTAATACTGAGATATACCAGGATATATATCACAACATTTTATAAAAATATTTCAATGAAATTTACTTCCTCTTTAATTCTAGGTCCTTAATTTATGCATTTAGCATTCTGAGAAGGGTGCATACACTTCACCAGACTGCCAAATAGGTCAATGCTTAATTTAAGATCAGATTAGGGGCCGGGCGCGGTGGCTCAAGCCTGTAATCCCAGCACTTTGGGAGGCGAGACGGGCGGATCACGAGGTCAGGAGATCGAGACCATCCTGGCTAACACGGTGAAACCCCGTCTCTACTAAAAATACAAAAACTAGCTGGGCGAGGTGGCGAGCGCCTGTAGTCCCAGCTACTCGGGAAGCTGAGGCAGGAGAATGGCATAAACCCGGGAGGCGAAGCTTGCAGTGAGCTGAGATCCGGCCACTGCACTCCAGCCCGGGCAACCGAGCGAGCCTCACGCCTCAAAAAAAAAAAAAAAAAAAAATAAAAAAAAAAAAAAAAAAAAAAAAAAAAAAAAAAACAGATCATGATTAGGAAACACATTGTTGTTTTTTCCTACTTTATTATAATATTTATAATAAAGTATAAGTTGTCATTCACAGGTCAATTTGTTTTTGTCTAAAGCCCTGTCCTACCTTGAACAAAAAGCAATTACTTAATTCTTTTTTTTTTTTTTTTTTTTTGAGACAGAGTTTCATTCTTGTCACCCAGGCTAGGGTGTAGTGGCGCCATCTCGGCTCACTGCAACCTCCGCCTCTTGGGTTCAAGTGATTCTCCTGCCTCAGCCTCCCAAGTAGTTGGGTTTACAGGCGTGTGCCACCACACCTGGCTGATTATTTTTGTATTTTCAGTAGAGACAGGAGTTTCTCCATGTTGACCAGGCTGGTCTCGAACTCCTGACCTCAGGTGATCCACCCGCCTCGGCGTCCCAAAGTGCTGAGATTACAGGCATGAGCCACCACTTAAGACCTTCTGAGTTGTCATGTAGATGAACACAGCCCAGAGAACTGGGTAGGACTGGACATGGCTTCAAGTACACTGAAGAATGAGTTCAGTTACACAAAAATCCCATTGGTCTGAAAATGTCAGCCATGGTTGCATTTTAGAGGACTTGAAAACTTAGGCTATGGAGAAATGATGCTATTGCTTCCTACACATGTGGACATGACTGCTCATGGGAGGCAGCAGGCTTTGGTGGTGGAACCCCAGAGTTCTCAGAGGCACTTCACAGGAAATGAAAGAAAACATACTTCAGCTTCTGAACAGCAGCAAGTAGAGGTTGGTGAAATTTGGTGAGACTGGCTAAAGTAACAAAGAACCAGAAAATTCATACCTGTGAGGTAGGTGTTGTGCGAGGAATTAATGAAATAGTGAGAAAGGGGCTGAGACATGTCTTCATTCAAATCCAGTTTCTCAGGTGAAACGACTCCGTTTTCTTCTCCACTCAGATAGCGCATGAACCCATCCACTGATATTTGTCCTGGAGGAAATGAAGTTAGAAAGGATGTGAATGCATTCTTTTTATGGGTGTCAAGTTGCCTCTTTTTTTTTTTTTCCCAGAAATATCTGGTAGTGTCCAAGGTAGAAGACAGCAGCCACAATTACATTTTAGTGTGGATAAATAAGAGTGTAGGATTATGCTGTTGCACTACAATTATTTCCAAATGTCACAGATAATAGAGAAAAAATGTAGTTACATGATCCCTACTGACTTTTCAGAGGATTTAAATAACTAAACACCAACCTCCTGTTTCCCAATATAAGACTGGGTATTAACTTTATGAACCAGCACTAAAATGTTATCAGTGCTTATCTCTGTGTGATAGAATTTGGGGTAATTTTTCAATTTTTTTCTTATTAATATATGTTACTTTACAATCAAAATTATATACAAGCAGCCTGTAATCCCAACACTTTGGGAGACTGAGGTGGGTGGATCACTTGAGGTCAGGAGTTCGAGACCAGCCTGATCAACATGTCGAAATCCTGTCTCTAATAAAAATACAAAAATTAGCTGGGCATGGTGGGTGCCTGTAATATCAGCTACTTGGGAGGCTGAGGCAGGAGAATTGCTTGCACTCAGCAGGCAGAGGTTGCATGAGCCAAGATCACGCCACTGCACTCCAGCCTGGGCGACAGAGCGAGACTCCTTCTCAAAATAAAAAATAAAAAATAAATTATTTACAAGTGGTTTTATTATTTAAAATAATGTGAAAGTGTTTTCAAATAATGATATTTTTTCTCTGAAACAGAAAATAAAGATATGCACAAACAAGTCTTTCCTAAAATAAAATTTAAATGCTCATGAAAAAAGATCTTTAAATCTCATATTAAGAATGATTTTACTTCAGATGGCAGAAATATGACACAGCTAATTTGGTTTACTCAGATTCTATTTAGAAATTTTTCTATGTTGTAACCTTTCTGAGTTGACTAATACTAAATATTGACAAAATTCTTTTGTCAACTTTATTGAGGTATCATTTAAAAAACTATATATTAAAGGTGTACAAATGGATGTTTTGATACATGTAATGAGACAATTCTTTATCATAATAATCTTCATAGATACATAGGATCATCTTAACTATTTTGCTTTATCACTACAATTTGTTTCTTCAATCTTGACAATCAAAGCTTCAGAACAACAGCGCATTTGTGGGTAGTAAATATGTTGCCAACAAATGTCAGAGGGTAGCATTTTTTTTTCTTGTTGAAACAGTTTTTTATTACTATAAAACTGGAATATGTTCATTAAAGAAAAACTGGGAAATGACATAAACAGAGAGAAAAAATAAAACTTGTTTTGAACATCCCTAACTTTTCTTTCAGATATAACTGCTGTTAAAATATTGCTGTGTATCCTTCCAGAAAAACACCCGTGTGTGTATAATTCTTTTATGAAGCTGTAGTCATGCATATACACACATAAATATAATTATAAATATAATTTAGTAACATTTGTACTAACTGAGCAATATATTATGAACATTTTAATGTAAAATAAATTCTATGCAGGTAAATAATTATAGCATAAAATATGCAACTATCTACATTTTATATCATAAAATATAGCAATATAATACAAAATAATATTCTATTATCATTGGTCATTAAAGTTGTTTCTAATTTTTTCACTAGTATAAATGACATTGACTTGACTACTCTGATGGTTACATCTTTGTAAAAATACTTAATTATTTCTTCAGGATGAATTCCCAGAAATAGAATTTCTGATTCAAAGACTTTGCATATTTTTGAGGATTTTCATACACATAACCAATTTCCTTTCTGTTAAAGTCCTAGCAATTGACTTTCACCAATGGTATATAAAAGTATCTATTTCCTTCTCTTCACCCTTATTGCCAAACCTATCAGTAAAATGACATTTAACAATTATAATTTTTACTGATTTAAACATTATTTATTCTTGATTGCTAAGAGGTGTGTCATCTGTAAATGACAAAGCTAGCACTGATTATTTACCACAGTAAAAATCTTTTCACATTCAATATGTTTCTCAAGGTGACTGATGACTGCTTTTCCCAAGTTCTGGAAACTCAATAGCTAAATTGCTTTTACTCTTGTCCAAGAATAAAAAATAAGAAGGAAAGTTTGTTTGGGCTCTTTTGATGAGAGGAGCTGTTTCATAAAAGAAAAACCTTCCTCCTGGGCTCGGACAATCCTCCTGCCTCAGCCTCTTGAGTAGCTGAGACCACAGGCATGCACCACCATGCCCAGGTAATTTTGTTTTTCTTTGTATTGACAGGGGTCTTCCTATATTCCCCAGGCTGGTCTTGAACTCCTGTACTCAAGCGATCCTCCCACCACAGCCTCCCAAAGTCCTGAGATTATAGGTGTGAGCCACTATGCTGGGCCTGGGCAGGTGCTTTTCACACTAGAATCTCTATTCCTCCCTTTCTCTCTATTTCCTTTCCTTCTCCCCTATCTCTTTGCCTTTCACTAATTTCACAAAGGTTTATTGAACATCTACCATACGATAAATGCACAGAAAAAATAAAGCACAGTAAAACACAGCCTCTGCCCTCAAAGAGCTCACTGTCTAACAGAAAATAAGGCCATTCACCCCTTGAAATCCAGGTATGAACACCTTTAAAAGCTGAGTGTGCATGTATCTTTGTTGTCCCTGGTGTCTACTAGATGCTTTATGCACAGTGGGTGCTAAATTACCACTTCTTTTGGATGATTATTGGGATTCAAAATAGAAAATAAATTGTTTTGAAACTGGAAGATCACCAAAGACAGCACCATTTTTGTTTGAGTCTTGTGTTCTGATTAGGAGAGATGATATGAAATTTGTAATATTTGCTGTTTTTAACCTATGCAAAAGACAATTTCATACAACTCAGTCTCTAACTATAGCAATTCCTTAAAAGACAGGCAATAAATGCAAGTATCTTCAGGGGCCAGGAAAGGAAAGTAATGTAACTGCTGGATGAGTGTGCATACTGGGGGAGTCAAAGGGTATGGAAAACTGACAAGTGTATGCTTGTAAACACATGCATATCACAGCAATAAAATAACTGTGCAATCTAATACAATGGTTTATTGAACATGAAAGAAGAACAAGAATGAAATGCAAGAATAAACATCCTTTGGTTTGATCAGCAACTTTTAAAAGCAAGACAAAAACAACATAGGCCAATAGGGCAGAAATGACAAATGGATTTTAACTTTAGTTCCACTTTCCATTTATTGTTAATGTCTTCTGGGTGCTTGTATTGAGAAAGATTCTGAACCATGCCTGTGATTAATTTTGAGGTCTGCCTTGGGTACAGGATAGAAAAGCGAGGGTATACACATCATATATTTGTCATCCTCAAATGAAGATATTATAATTAAGGTCAAGGTATAATTTGGAACATGCAAAGAATGTGTATCCAAGTTTTATTTAATCCATTGTTGAGGAATCCAGAAGATGTCAAAGCCAGGTCAAAGGCGGCTATGAGACACTGATTTTGTGTGTGTATACACACACACACACACACATATATACACATATAAATATATATGTAGACATATATACACAAATATATGTATGTGTTTGTATGTGTATGTTTATGTATTTGTATGTATGTGTTTGTGTACTTTTGTCAACAAACACCAAGCAAATAAACCAAAAACCGAAAACACAACCTAGACAGATATTACTAAATTAAATACAGACTAGTTAATACCCTACAGGTCAAATAAACCGTAACCTCTTTGGTTGTTTTCTCTACCTTTATTATCTCATTGGAATAAAAACTTTTAACATAATTTTTAGCATAGATTAAAATCAGTAAACAACAATAGTTTGGTGAGTGAGTGTGAGGATTATTTATAATTATATTAAAGAATTTAAAAATCCCTAGTGAAGGAATTCACCTAACCTTAAATAAGAGCAAAGATTGAGTTTGAAGGGCAGTTCAGGTAGAATACGACTGCAGACTACAAGTGAGCTTCTTGTAAACACATTCATATCATAGGAATAAAATAACTGTGCAATCAGTGAACTCTAACTGTGAAACCAGGTATCAACTTTTCAATCCCAAAGCTTTGCCTTGCTAACAAAAGGAGCAAATGCTGAAGATTTTTGATACATTAAATGATTAGGCAGAGATATGTCAAAGTCAAGGAAAGCCAGTAAAATGTAAAGATAAAGAGTAGTCAGTTTGTAATCTTGTAGGTGTCAGCCAAGGGGTCAAGAGTATTTGCAAAAATACAGATGTTTTGTCATAACGAATTAGCCTAAAAAATAGTTCTGACTAGCAAAGACTTGGGGCAGAGAACAAACTCTGGGGATTTTCCTTCCACATAATCTTCAGCTGGAATATTGTTGTCACCATTGACTTAAATGCATTAGCCCTTTTCTATCAAACTTGCACCGTTTGTGAAAAATTGACAATTTTTTTCTGGTCCACTCTGGTCCACTGAGGCACACAGAAGAATGAAAAACCTTGAGAATTAAGATAAGAAAACACATTGCTTTTCTAAACAAATCAGTAACAGCACAAGAAATCCAGTTTTCTTCCATTCTTGCCAGTGGTCACTGGTCAGGGACAAATTCCTTAATTATAGGATGAGTAATCTATATGGATGCCTCAGTCTCCTCTAGCTCTGAAAGTCTATGAATTCAATCAGGCTAATATAATAGGAATTATTTCTAGCTAAATTAAAACAAAATGTCCCATATTTGAGTGAGATTATGAAACATCAAACCACAATAAAAGCAACGCTACTATTTTCTGAAATAAAATCACCAGAAAGAAAAGTTGAGTTCAGAAGGATAAGCTTAGTTGACAAAGGCTAAAAATAAATTCCCTTACATATTTTGTTAATAAATCAGTATGCTTCCAATTGGACATGTCACTCATATAATGGCATTTAAAGGTTTTCATAAACATACATGGTGTTTGTACCATTTCCAGCTGAAGTACGAAAAATGTAAATCCCTCAAAGAATAGAAAAAACAATGCTCCTAAAGATGTCAGAAAGACATCAATTCAAAATTCTGCTATGACATAATGATATCTTCCAGGGATGCTTTAAAATCATGCTTTATAACTCTGCAGTGTATTCAGTGACACTCAGTGGGATGCCATCATGCTTGCAAATGCATACAAAGGCCCTTGAGTATTTACTGGGCTATGGGCTACTCCGATGCCTCCTCTACACTCAGGGCCATCCCACTGGCCTTGCAACAATTAAGAATGAGGAAGATCTGTGTCCAGAAAAGGGAGCCCTGGAGAATAGAAAGGAAGAATGGTCTAGAAGAGCATTGTGGAGTGGTTCTCTCATCTTCTCAGGTTTGGATCCCTTTATCTACGGGCTTCTAAAAACCTAATTTTAAGGAGACATTCTGGATTGACCCTCCTGTTTCAGGTACTTGGGAAAAGATGTTTTCAGCTCATATTTCTCCAGGAACAGCAAAATGTTTTGAATGCACCCTAGAGCTGGAGCACTCCTTACTGGTGGTTATCAATGAACACATTTTTACTGAGGGTGTATCTCTATGTGTCAAGGGTTGGAAATACCAAGGATGTGTCCATCAGAGCATTGCTTTTCAAGAACTTAAAAACATGGCACATAAAATTCCTCTTTGATTCCTGTTGCTGATCAGTTCAGGTTTCTATTCATTTAGTGTAGTTCTTAGTGCATATAACACTAAAGAGTTTGAAATTGCAGCCCACACACTCAGTTAATGGACAAACACACTAATTTCATGTTGGCCAGATAGGAACCTTCTTGGGGATGTAAATTTCAGGACTCTTCTGAAAGAAGCAATTCATTCTGATCCAGCTCTGCTCCGGTTTCCCTTCTACCATTCTGCTGCCCAAGTCTGGTAGAAGGTGAAGAAAAATCAGTCAGCTTTGATTGCTGATGGGCTAAGTTTAGAAGGAGGGAGTAGGGAGGGGCTGAATGCGGCCAGCGTGTGGAGTCACCAAGGGGAGCTAAGAAGCCACCTGTGTGATTTGGTCTTGATACGCAGATACCACTTCAGGAGACAAGTATAGGAAAAACAACATGGTCAAAAAGTCAAGAGTTATCTGCTAAATTTAGAATTATTCTATGGCTGCAATCCAGCACTACTTTTACTAGGACAGTTAATAGAAACACACTTCTTCATGTCTCCTTACTTAGAAGCAAACACTTTCAAATCTTTTAGCAGAAGCTTTTGGTATTTACTTCTGTATCTCAAAATAATATGCATGTATTGCTATTTTTGACTTACCACCATGAAAGATGAGAATATTGCTCTTTCTTATCTCTACTCCTGTGGCACATGTATACATTATTCCCATTCTTTCAGAGATAGTTATAATTTAGTTACAGTGTTCAGTGTTTATGTTATCATAAACAGTGTGTGTGTTCAGAGTTGAGTCATACAGTAACCTAACAATTATTTTTATCTTCATGAACAATTTTTTTATTTTCCTTATAGTTAATAATTATCTTGTTTTATCATTTGCTTAATTTTTTGCATATATCTCCAGTCCAACTCCAAAGTATCCACCGGTTAGCTAAATGGTTTTGCAATATGCACAGATATAACAAGTGTTCTCTTGGTTAGATTCTCTTGAAGCCTTTTCTGGAGCCTTTTACCTGCTCCAATCTAGACTGATTAATTTCTGTTTTCTTCATTTCTATTTTGTGCTAATTCTCTTTTATTTATACCATGTCTTCCCCTTTCATTGTTAATTTTTTAATTTTAGTTGGAGCACATTGGTCAGTAGCTTCCAGAGAAAGAGTTCATGAATATTAAGTTTTTCGAGCCTTGCATGTCTAAAAATGACTTCTTTACACTTGTACACTTGATTGCTAGTTTTGCTTGGCACAGTATTTTGAATTGGATTTTTTTTTTAAAGATTTTCGTGGGAAAATTTTCTCCACTGTCTTTTAGCCCTGTTAAGAGGTTTGAAGACTTTGTGATTTACCATTCTAAAAACAGGTGTGTGGCCTGTTTTGTTTTGGTTTTTGTCCCTCTGGCAATTTCTAGCACTTTTGGTCCCTGTTTCTTAAAATTTCACAATGATATGCTTTGGCTAGGTTTATCTATCCCCTATGCTGGGCACTCTTTGAAACCTTTCAGTCTGAAAGCTGTGGTCTTGTTTGGAAAAAAGTTTTTATGAATTATTATGATAATTTCCTCCATTTTTTCATTCTGGAATATTATTTGTCTGGATTTTAAACTTTTTTTTGAGACGGAGTTTTGCTCTTGTTGCCCAGGCTGGAGTGCAATGGCGTGATCTCGGCCCACCGCAACTGCCGCCTCCCTGGTTCAAGCGATTGTCCTGCCTCAGCCCCCCAAGTAGTTGGGGTTACAGGCATACACCACCACACCTGGCTAATTTTGTACTTTTAGTAGAGAAGGGGTTTCTCCATGTTGGTCAGGCTGATCTCAAACTCCCGACCTCAGGTAATCTGCCCACCTCAGCCTCCCAAAGTGCTGGGATTACAGGCGTGAGCCAACACACCTGACCAGATTTTAAACTTTTATACATTTTCTCTCCAATCTTTCATTTAATTTTTTTGCTTTACTCTCTAAAAGATTTCCTCAACTGTATTTCCAACTTTTTTCGGAGTGTTTTATTTTTGTGTTTAACAGCCAGTTTATGTTCTCTGACATTTATTGAAAAAAAAGCATTCTGTTCTTTTTCATGGACATAATATATTTGGTTATTTTTCTATGGACATTAATGATATGTGTATACTTCACACATTCTCACTACATAGTCATTATTTCCTACAAAGTTACTTTTTTCCCTGCTTTTTCCTATTTTTAAGGAAGTTTTCCTCATGTCTAGTAACATTTAATTATCTGTTCATATTTCAAATTGGCAGACTAAAAAGCTGATTGGATTTCTGGATGTGTTTGCTGCCCTTGAAAAGTATGAGAGTTGGTAAGGCATCAGTGCAGAGGGATCTGTCTTTTTCTCTTTTGGAGTAATATCCTAATATTGATATCTTTAGGTCTTTACTCTTAGGCAGATTAGAGTCTTGGGAGAAATTCTATCTAATCTCTTGCCACGATAGAGTGAAGGTCTGGATGCCAGCATTCTAGAGCAACATTGGAGAAGAATGAGGGAGGTCTCAGCATTTTTTGGTATGCTTACAATCACTTTATCTCCTTCCTCCCTCCCTCCCTCTCTCCCTCCCTCCCTCCCTCCCTTCCTTCCTTCCTTCCTTCCTTTTCTTTCTTTCTCTTCAGACAGAGTCTCACTCTGTCACACAGGCTGGAGTGCAGTAGTGTTATCTTGCCTCACTGCAACTTCTGCCTCCTGGGTTCAAGTGATTCTCCTGCCTCAGCCTCCCGAGTAGCTGGGACTATAGGCACATGCCACCACGCCTGGCTAATTTTTGTATTTTTAGTACAGACAGGGTTTCACCAGGCTGGTCTGGAATACCTGACCTCAGGTGATCTGCCCGTTTCAGCCTCCCAAAGTGTTGGGATTACAGGCGTGAGCCATTGCGCCCGGTCTATAGCCTGCTTTCATCTGGGCTTTGTGTCATCCTCAAAACCCTCTGTTTTCCCGATTCCAAAGAATAAATAAATAAATAAATAGTCTCTCTAAGGTGGGAGTTCTGACTGTTCCTTAAGTAACTGTCAACTATCCTCTTTGTTTTATGCCTTATCTTGAATCCCACTTCCAGAGGAAACAAACATCATCAATTTCTAATACTTTTAAGGTTTTTTAATAAAATACCTTGGATTGGTTCCAGGTTTTCACACAGATGACCAGTGATCAGGTTCTCAGATCTGTTAACTGCTGTAAACATATAGCCAGATGCCTAAATTATGTAATGGTCGTCTCTTATCTATTATCCCTCACCCTTGCCAGATTACGCCCTTAAAAGTCTCTCTTAATGGAGTTTTGGTGTGGTTTCAAGAAAGTTCAGTTAGCTGAATATGTTCAACCTACCATATTTATCCTGAAGTTCCATGATTCTACTATACCCTACTGCAGATATTTTTGTTGATTAAGTTTAAAAGTTAAATCTTACATTCCTTATCTTTGATCTTAGTATTTGTAGGTAATGTTGAATCCGATGGGAAGAACAGAAGGTCTTCTGCTTTGCCTGGCAGGGACTTACCGTGGGATTCTCTGACTTTCTTTATATTTTTCTAATGAAAAGTATGCAGTGACTAATCTCTTACCACAGATGGCACTGTATGGATGATCTGTCAGGTTTTCCTTGCTATATCTTTTCCTAGGTAGAGTGCCATCACAGCCACAGAGGAAGATTGAGCTCCTAGGTACTTATTAGGTGGGAAATAGCTTGGATATCTTGGCTTCTCTTGCCAATCTCACAAAGCTGCTTGTGTGGAACAGGTGTGGTGGTGTGTGCAAGAAGCAGTCAACTCCCCATGTTTCTAAAGGAGTGATCAGTCAAGCTGACCTTTGATTTTCTGAGTGCTGGTGACTTGTCCAACTCCCGTCATGGTGGTCATCGGATATGTTGATGCTTGATTCAATCGCCAGGAAATTATGTCCAGAATTGTAATTCTATACCCTAAGTCTGTCATGTAAAGTTGCAATTTTAATTCAAAACACTGCTAGATAAATTATACCATTAAATCTAAAAAATAATTAAGGAGACTTCTAGAACTAAATTCTAAGATGATAAAATAAATAATGTGTTCAATCCTGTCATATTTGAGAGTTGACATACTTCCTCCTTTATCCTTCACCAGTCCCTCTTACACTTTTCCAAAACAAGCAGCAACAAAGCATTTGACCTTTTGCTTCAGGGAAGAAAGGGATGGCAGAGAAAGAAGAATGAAAAGGCACATTTTTCTGCTTGGTCCTGAGGACATTCTCATACCAAGGCTTCCTTGTCCTCAAGTCTAGGAGAAACCGCAGACAAGCCTGATGTCCTGAAGAGAGAAGCTCTGTGGCTCCTTTCCCAGAAGGTGCTTGCTGGTATTCCCAAGCAGCCAGAACCCATAGAAGCAGAAGTGTCTAAGTAGATGGGCCTGAGCCTTAGGGAGTTCCTCCTCGGTCCACCCAAGGGTGGCAAAGATGGAGCCGAGCCTGTGGTTATGAAAAGGATGGTCAATGACCAAGACCAGAAAAGAATGAGATGATGCAGGGCTACCAGCTTGGACCAGATTCCCTCTCTAATGCCCAGGCACTAGGGAAGGCTCTTAGTGCTTAGCCACCACTCTAGGTTATTTCAAAATAGAAATTGAGAGAGAGAGAGAGAGAGAGATTTGTTTTGAGTACACTGAGAGTCTTCTCAAATGTTACCACAACATGAAGCCTTTCCTGAGTAGCCCATAAAAATAGCAATCTCTCCTGCTGGCACTCCTGTCTCATATGCTGTTTAATATTTCTCCATAGCATTTATCACCATCTGTCATTCTACTAATAGATATATTTTCTGGTATGCTAGCTTTGGTCTCTTCCTCCAGGGATTATGAGTTTCATGAGGATGGAGTGTCTTAGTTTGTGTTTCTCTCGAAGGAAATGAGACAGAACATGTACTTGAAGGTGATCCTATTTAAGGGCAGAGGGAGCTGGAGTATTTACACCAAGTCCCATCAGTCATTGTTTGAGAACTGCTTCCAGGGGGATAATTCCCCAGTACTCTTTGGCCAACCACACCCTTGGGAAGAGGGGGCTCTGGAAGCTAAAGAGAGCCTTCAGCAAAGAGATGCAGGCACTCAGTGGGAAGTCCAGCAGACAAGCAGTGTTTCTCCAGTTCACTGCTGATCTTCAGAACTCACAACAGTGCCTGGCTTGTAAATGCTCAGTAAATATTAATTGAAAAAATGATTATTTGGTGCCTGAATATTAACATTCATGTATTAATTTATATTGTGAGTGGTTTTGTGCTTCATCTTGGCAACCAGATATCTCAAATGATATTGTATCATAGACAACTAAAAATGGCAATTCCGAATTCAGCCATAAATGACACTGTAAAGGAAGGACTAAGAAGAAAACATCAAAGAAATGCAACGAACAGCTCACAGACCAGAACCAAGAGGCCTCGCTGGCGTTGACTAACGGTACCTTGAAGGCCAACAAATATGCAGAAGAAAGACAGGGAGGATTTGGGGGGCAGAGTCCTGACAAAGTCTTAGAAAGATTGAAACTTTTATCCTTACGTCCTACCTCTGCCTAGCAGAAGTGTTAACCAGACAGCATTAAATGCTCAAAGCTATCAAAATAGACCAGGAAAGGGGACTAGAATAATTCAGAATAGGCCAAATCAATCCTTAAGTGACAGCAGAGTTGGCTGTACTTCATGACATTGCACATTGTGAACCACCTGCTCCATCAGTGCCCTCTCTTCTTAGCCTCCTTTGCTGAGCCCTGGTAGAGTTTCCTATTAGATTCACAAGTAAAGGATCTGAAATAATGTATTAGGCTCTCACTTTCCACCAAGTTCATGAATGTGACTATTTATTTTTGAGATGGAGTCTGGCTCTGTTGCCCAGTCTGGAGTGCAGTGGCAAGACCTCAGCTTACTGCAACCTCTGCCTCCCAGGTTCAAGTCATTCTCCTGCCTCAGCCTTGTGAGTAGCTGGGATTACAGTTGCACACCACCATGCTTGGCTAATTTTTATATTTTTAGTAGAGAGGGGTCTTCACCATGTTGGCCAGGCTGATCTTGAACTCCTGACCTCAAGTCATCCGCCTGCCTCGGCCTCCCAAAGTGCTGGGAATACAGATGTGAGCCACCGTGCCCGGCCAAATGTAACTTTAAATAAGGTCAGCTAACACAAGCGGATGCTCCTCATTTAACTGAAATTTCTGAGCGCAGTAGCAAGTCCTCAGCACCTTATTCTCTCATTACATTCTGCATGAGCTCTGTGACTCGGGGAAAGAAAAAAGTACATAGGGCATAGTCAAAAACTAATCCTTAAATACAGCTCATGGCACATTGCTAAGGTCTCTGGAAGGGGCCCCACTGAGGCTCTTCCCTGCTCGATATGCTATCTGGATGGTTAGCTAGGATATGCCCCCATCATGCCATTAAATAACTAGCATGGAACTGCTCCTGAGCTAGTCCTAAAAGCAGTTTAAAGCAGCAGCAGCAAAGTGCTAAAGGAAAAAGGATCAAGGAAAGAAAATGTGGTAGGCCATGCTTACACATGCAGTACTAAAAAACAAAACAAAACAAAAGGGTATGACAGGAAAGTGCAAGGAAAAAGAGAGCCTTAGAAGAGTTTCACGATTTAAAATATTTCCAGCATATTGTTGAACAATCTTTTATGATACACTACTTACTATATGCAAGCATTAACTCATTTCATCCTCACAGTAACTCTCTGTAAGTGGCTACTTCTATGACTATTTTACAGATGGGAAACCTGAGGCAAGTAGCTTGCTCAAGGTTTGTGCCCAAAGATAAGGTGGCTCAAGTAGCTTGCTGAGGGTTGCTCAAGGTTACAACTCATAAGTGAATAAGTTGGGATTTGAGCCCAGGCGGTCAGGCTTTGTGTTTCATGCCATTAAACATGATGCTATGCTGCTTGCTGTAGAAGACATCACACATCATCCAGTGATAGAAGAAGGTAAATAACCATAATTATCATAATAATGGGAGCTACTATTACTGAGCATTGACCACACACCAGGCATAGAAATCCTATGAGAGACATACTTTTAAATTCCCATTTTCAGTTGAGTAAACGGAGGCTTAGAGATGTTAGCAACTTGTCTGAGGGCACAGAGTTATTTATTGTGAAATGGATCTGGATACCATGCCTGGGCAATGGAAAGACAGATAATGGTGGGTAGGGTTGATAGTGCTTATCCACATAACTTTCCTAACACGGCCTGGACTGGGGGCATGGATGATGGGGAGGAAAGATGTCCTGCCTTCTTGGCAGTTGGCTTCAATCTGGGCACTCTGCATTGGTCCTAAAAATAATCCTAAATGTGACCAAGGCAGAGTTTTCCCATGATTTACTTATCTCTCTAAAACGTGTTACTTTAATCTTTCTGTGTAAAGAAGCTGAGCTCCGGCGGACAAATGACCCATTTGGCAGAGGCGTGAGGATTAGCTCTTTGATTTGAATTTGTCTATCAAGGTCCAAATTCTTTTCCCGACTTAATTTACATTCTAATCTCTGCAAGTAATTTAAAGGCATCCTCTAGCATTTTTATCCTCCAACCCATGAATCTGATTTTTAGGAAGAAAAATGAAATATAATAGAAAACTTGTCATGCCAACATGAGGACAAGAGAAGTGGTGAACACAAGAAGTGACATTGTTTTGTGGGCTTTGCAAAAAATATGCAAGTTAGCTTTAAAAAATAAAAATAGCTAAACACATGCAAATAACATCTTCAGAGCTCTGCAGCACAGAGAAATCTACAAATTTTGCCTTGGAAGACAGATGGCCCATAAATCCACGTAGAATCATCACAGTCAAGTTGGGAAAACTGGACAATGTGTCTGCCAGCTTGCATGGACACCAGCCTCCTTCTACTGTGCCAAATGCCAATTAGGCAGGATCTGGCACTCAGATGTTTGGATGTCACTGGGATTAGGTGATTGAGAATCCATTCATCATTGCTCAATCTTCACTCTTAATGCAATAATACCAGAGCATACTGGAATGCTACCAGCCCAGTGGTTTAGCACCTCCTTAAATCACTTCTAAGCACAGCACTGAAAAGCAATTTCTCGGCTCACGTTTTTTCCTGGTGCTTTGGGCCTTGCGAATTCTGCTAGATCAGCTCACAGAAAGTAAGTGCAAATGGCATTAATATCCCATGGCTCACCAAAGTCTATTTGCCTATTTTAAGAAATAATCTAAATGTTCCCTTCTCAATTATCTTTGCCTCGGCACAAACTTTCCTATCACATTGGCCAGCTAACTGTGCTTTTGTACATTATATGAACTTCACTGGCGTCTTTGGTTATTTTACCATTTTTCCCCCTAAATCTGGAGTCGGTATGTTCTGCACCCGTTTCCATGTGTTATTATTTTATCTTAAGTTGAAAACTGCCACATATTGTTATTCCATCTTGATTGCAAAAACTGTGCTATTACCATAACTATGTGCAAATACAGCTCCAAGATACAGTGTGATAATGGCCCCTAAATGGCTATGTACTCTTCTCAAAAGCTCCTGCAGATTGGCTCTTCACGCAGTGCTCACAGCTTCTGTGTCCCTGCAGTTTCCCCTGTATTAAGTTGTACTATTTGATGTGGTTTTGTGTGAAAATTCTTAATAATAACACCTTACTTTGATTTAACACTTTCCCTTTTTCAAAGTATTCTCACATCTGTGAGTTTATTTACTCCTCATCCTTCTATTTGGTAGGTAGAAGACAGTTTTATTATTTAACATGACAGATAAGCCAACTTGTCCCAAGAGAGATTAAACAGCCCCTTTAAAATGACATAGAAAGATAAGAACAGAATCCAGATTAGAACCTGTCTCTCTTAAATACAGCTTGAGAGCTGTGTTTGGAACATAGATTTGTATAAGGACTGATTTATCATTTAAAATTATAGGTTCTCAGAGGGTAGGACACCAATTCCATTGCCTTTTATGAGTACACTGTCACAGTGCTTTATGAGAGGAGACCCTCCACAGTGGTTCCTGACCATAATACAAAGGAGGAAAAATGTTCTAGCTCCTTCACCAGAATGTCATGTTTCTTGATCAAATTGGACATTGGCTTTGTATGAGCAAGGACCATGGCCTTCACTTTGTTTATATCTCTTCCATAGTCTAGCATAAAGGCAGGCCCAGAATATTACGTTCTCATTAATGCTTTCTGACGAGCTACTTAAAACACGTTATCTTTTAGTGCCCTACATGCCACTTGTCTCTCATTTGGTCCTCTGCTCTGCAGCATAAAGCACAGCATGGAATGCCAGTTTCCTCTTCAGATGCCTTCAGCACATCCTTCCCCACTGTACTGACTACAGAGGAGGTTCTACTACATTGAGAGCCCTGAAAGATGAAGAATCATGCCCTTTCATTGTCTGACTCAAGGGTTGACACAGGTAGCAAGACTAAAAAAACTGTGTGTTGAGTAAATAAACCAACGAGTAAGTCAAGAATAGCATGAAGGCTTCCAGTCAGGTCACAAATGTTACATTTTTAGACTTACCTATCAATAACTCATTCTCAAACAGTATAACAAGTCAAATTACTGGACCATCCAAAGAGTCGGTTTCCTCATTGTAAAATGGGAATAATAATATGGACTTGAAGACTTGTCTGAGGTTTTGTACAAGAAATAGAAAAGCTGAAAAATGTGCCATGGCAATTTGCAGGTAAAGAGCTTAGAGCAATTCCAGAAACTCCCCATAATGTCAATAAACAAAACTTCCCTTTTCCTTCAAGCTTCCCTTGCACATAGTTATTCAATAGATATTTGCTAGATGAATGAATGGAAGTACATTCATGAATGAATGGATATTAGCTAGATGAATAAATGGAAATGAATCGCATTATACCTTGTTTTATAATTATTTGTAATATTAGAATTTTCTCCTTGGCTCCTTGAGAGCAAATACTTTATCTGGACTTTGTTCCTCTTTCTAGCAGTTCATAAGTTAGATGGGTAATACACGATTGTTAAAGTGTCCACACAACTGCATTAGGTATATGTTAGAATAAAGAAATGCATTCAATAAGCATCAGGTACTTTGAAGGATCTCTTTTTTGACATGCTGGAGATTCTTGTTATAGCTGCAGAGTGAGGTGGGAACATCCTTTTTAGTATCGTGAACAGTGTTTTGCTGGTAATAATATCATAGCAGACTGTATTGGTGCTCCAGGAGATACAGCTGGCCTGGACTTGTATCTGCATCTCTGCCTGATGACTGACTTCATGTGGTGCAGGCTGGAAGGGCCTAAGAATTAACACTTCCTACGAGCATCCTCCAACAGTGGCTGTGGTTGGGAATGACTGTCTCGACAACACATTTTTTGTAAGCTGCTGTCTCTTCCTCGTTCACACTCCCTACTGCCCTACTAGTACTTCCTGGAATCACCTTTCAAACTCTGTGGACTTGAATCTTCTTTCAAAGTTGGCTTCTGGGAAAACCCCCAACAAAGACATACAGCCACATTGTTCAGAAGCACTTTTTTTGGGCTTATTTTCTACATATAAGGTAGAACGCTTAGATAAGAAGTTTGATTTTGTTCATCATTCTCAATTAACTCTCCTGTTAAAATAATGCTATGCCTATCTTTGCTGTCACAGCTGGCATCCTAGAGACTGCAGTGATTCAGAGTTAGGACAGATCTTCCAGAATCTCCGTAAGAGATTAGTGAAATCCTTGCTCACTTTCCACTTCCTGGCAGGATTCCCTACCATGATACACTTTTCAGCTTTTCTATTAAGGGTTAGCGTGGAAGGTCCCTCCCTCACTTAATCTGGTTTCCCTGTGGTTTGCTTTTTTTTTTCTGCATTCGACCTGTTTCCCTCCCACTTATCTGTTGTATCACATTGATTATTGACAAGACCCTGGATAATGCCAATGTTAGGAACCAAACGCCTGTGGCTCTGTGACCTCTTTCCCTCCTAACACAGTACAACCTGTCAGCCTGTTTTGACTAAGCCAGAGTCCCCTGCCCCCCACCCCTACATTGCAACCTACTCCTAGACCCTGCTGACAAGGGGAAAGGTATACTAGCCAACAATTATCAATGCCGTGTTCTGCTGGGAGGTCACATCTAGGGGGAAAGAAGCCATTCTCTGCTGTGTCCCAATAGCTCTCACATGAAATGGCAAGGCACCTCTGAAAGGTGTGATGAAGGAAAGAAGTTTTAACAAGACTCAGCAGACTATGAGGTTGATGAGGCTACCAAGCTCACTTCTCTATCCCATGGACTGGCATTTGATTTTACCTTTTACTATTTATAGTTTTCCTGTCTGGTTATTTTCTGAACAAAGAACATTTCAGCTGTGGGTAGACGGGGCTGTGACTTTCTGGCCAGAGCTGTGGGCCTGAGCAGACACTGAGGTCACTGAAAGAAAGAAGAAAAGAAACAGGATTCCTGGGCCAGGCCTTTGCCTTTCCTCAGGCCCCGGCCCTGCCTTCTGGGAATAAAGGAAATGTAATAAGGGAAAGGAAAGCAAAAGGAGTTGCCAGGTCAACCAATGAACAATAGATCCACAATGACTATCTTGAAAATTTTTTTTCATTCTTAGGCAATGTGAAATATTTCAGAGAAGTCTATGAACATACCAAACATGAAGTTAAGAAGAACTTGGAATGCACTCGGGGACGACAATGCCATTTTTCTGTAACCCTCCGCAGAGGCTGGAGCGTCAATAGATGGAATTTAAATGAGATCTCGATCAATAAAATCCTAGAGTAGCTTTTCAGCAGCTTTTTCAGTGCAGTAACTTAATTAAGGCATGAAAAACATTGGCTACATCATGTAGTTTTCCTCTGTTTTTGTCTTTTGGGAAGAAAATTGATCTCATTTGTGTTGACTTTGTTGATTCACTTCGGTTCTGTTTCCTCAACTACTTTGTAGGTAATCTATATAAAATGACTTAAATGGATGCTACCTTAATTGTAAGGCAGATCTTTAAACTAGTCAGTATTTCCTTCAGAGGAGTTTTTAAACTGAGCATCCTGAATATCCCAGGGTTTGGGCAGACATCCCTGTAGAGAATGGGGTGGGTCAGGAGGGCAGACAGTGGCAGGGCAACAGCCACCATCACCTGTGTTCCAGGCTCCCCTCTATTCCACCAAGACAGCACCTTTAAAGCTTTTCCCTACATATTGGCCTTTCTCATGAGATTTTGTTAGAAGAAACAAACAAAGGGTGCTATGTCTAGGACCAGTTTGGAAACCACTGCTATAGATATTGATCAATAACTTCTAAACGGACTGTGTTGCAACTTTTTTCTAAGCAAGTCCTTATGGAGTCCCTAGGTGGATGTCTGGAGTAGCGGGAAGAATTCTGCAATCGGACAACGAAAACAGGGTCTTGGTCCCAACATTGCCATTTCTGCAAACTGCCTCTTCTAATAACCTGACAGTTTGGCTAAGCTAAATGGCTAAGTCCTTTGTAGACTGGAAATCTATGATTTGAGGCCACTGGCCAGGGCTTCATGATTGGAAACAATGAAGACAATAACGTGACAGATTGGCAGGAATGATGAGGCATAGCCTCTTTCCATTTTTTTTTTCTCTCAATGCTCAGCAACTCTGACCTTACTCATCTTTCACTTTTGATTCCCTTAAGGCCATTTATAGAAAAGTGCTTGTCTTAGTTTGGGTTCTTCCAAAAGCAGGATCTGAGACAAGGATTTGAGCGCAAGTAGCTTTTTTGGGAGTTGACCCTATGAAACAACAGTTGAGAAGAGAAGTGAGACAAGAAGGAAAGGTAGCTAAGAAGGAGAAGGTTATGAAGCAGGTTACAGCTGTGGTCAATTAGGGCTCAGTCTCACCAAGGAACTCTGGGAGAAAGCAGAGAACACACATCAGAACTTTGCAACCCAAGGGGCATGGAAGATGAGGTATTTATTCTTCAACTACTCCTGAGGCATACAATCCCTGGGAATTGTAGCCTGGCTGTGGATGGACTGAGAGAAGGCCCTGGAGAGTTACCAACTGTGTAAGTGGCTGAGTTGGAACCATGAGTGCCAAGGGACATGGGACTAGCACAGGTGTCTGCTACATTGCTGGTCTCATCCCATTTTACAGATGAAGAATCGGAAGCACACACAGTAAATCTCTTGCCTGAGGTTTACTGGCTTCATCATGACACTGTGCCAGCCTATTTCTTTAATCTGGGCATGTTTGATCTTTCAAGGATGGAGAATAGAGATTATAATCATCACTATCATTAGTTTTTATAACTTCTACCTAATAAAGTGAAATGGTGCTGGAAAAATATGATTTAAAAAATCTACATTGAAGTGATAACGAAGTAAACAGCAAGAGTCGAGTGTACATCCTTACTCTTATGACTATAATTATAATTCCATTTTAATAAAAAGGTATAGAAAAGAATGATTGAGTCAGAAAGGACCATTTGTGCACAGATATGACATGCCTTATTTTTTTCAAGTTTCATTAATAAATGATTATTCTTATCCTTAATTGTAGTACATTAAATAAGCCTGTTAGATGAGAAACAGCAATGTTCAGGAATACCTCAGCCCAAGGCTCTGAGTCTCACTTCTAGATTCATAAATGTTTTAAAATAATTTGGCATAAATGTCAATGATCACTTTTCATTAGTTCAGGTCAACAACGATTTAGCCAACAACAATGAATATATGTAATCTTCTTACCAAAAGCATCTTATTTAATTCTTCTGGTAATTCTCTCAGGAAATAATTTCAAAGTTGAGAAAACTAGGGAGCAGGGCTAGTCAAAGAAGTTAAATGGCTTGGTAAGGCCAAATAAAGAATCATAATGAATGACTGATTTCTGACCCAGTTTTAGTGTGATCTATTCTTTTTATCTGCCAAGCGACCGCTATTCCTTCCTCTAGGAAGCATATCCTGGTTGAATTTTAGGGAATCATCTCTCTCCAATTGTCGGTCCATGTGGTTTGTGCTTTAGGTAGTTGACCCCTTATGGGCTCTTGGGGAAGTCATATGACTTAAGCCTGTCTGTTTATTTTTATCCCATCCTTCAGGACACTGTGATTCTAATTTAGAAGTGGCCTTGAGTGACTGAAGCCATGCCCTGGATTCTGGGACTTTCATTGGAACCATGAGTAAAAAGGATTTCTTTTTTTTTTTCTTTCTTTTTTTTTTTTTATTATACTTTAAG
>NW_016804523.1:1820004-1860770 GCF_001698545.2 Rhinopithecus bieti
GAGCTCAAGTCATGTCATCAGTAATTGTCTTTGTTCATCTCTCATCATTTTCTCTTACTGGCTCTAGTTCTTGGGCAGATTTTCCTGAATGCCAAGACAGCCACTAGCAGCTCCAAGACTGTAGCTCACCAGTCCTAGTACACAGAAATCCTTTTTACTCTTCTTTTGAGAAATGTCTGTAGAAGAGTAAAAAGGATTTCTGTGTACTAGGACTGGTGAGCTACAGTCTTGGAGCTGCTAGTGGCTGTCTTGGCATTCAGGAAAATCTGCCCAAGAACTAGAGCCAGTAAGAGAAAATGATGAGAGATGAACAAAGACAATTACTGATGACATGACTTGAGCTCTTGGATATGGTCATGTCTGAAACCATTAACACCTTGACTTTTTGCTTATATGCACAAGTACATTTATTCAGTGCTTTAGTTTGAGTTAAATTTCTGCCATTTTTCAACTGGAGGAGTCTCACCTAAAACTACAGGTTTCAAGTTTCCCAAGTCCAGTCTCTTTCTATCACTCTCAGCCTATTTCTTGGTGTTGACAATGAGAGAACATAGCTGAACTGTATAATACTTTAAATAAAACTATATTGAAAATGCAATAGGGCTTTTTTCCTACTGATACAATCATTATTGGCTTAGGTCTATTTAAAGGAAAAAAAGCTAAAACACTTGCTCTATCTGAACTGCTACTGCTTTCCTTAAAACCAAATTGCTTCGCCATTATAATTTTGAGTTCATTTCAACTATTAAACTATTAACTCAGTGAGTAGTGATCACTAAAAGGGACTATATAGCTTCGTTTTTATGATTTAATTACAACAAAGTGGGGAAACTTCTGTATAGTATGCCTTATAAAAGTTTAGGAGGAAGAACTGATGATAAAAGGAAGGTAGTTTGAAACATCTGCTATTATAATCTGCTACATTAATTCAATTATTTAACAAACACAAACACCTGATCTTCACAGAATAAAAGCATGAAAAAAAATTACTATTTTCTTTTGGTTTGGCAGTTTATTTAAGTAAAATTTGACCTTCATTCATAGATATGTAAGTTGAAGTCTGCATTCTGTTACCAAAGTTACCTATAGACTATTTTATTTTTCAGGCTAATTTTACTCACTGTCTTTCATCTGAAGAGTTTAAGTGATTAAAAAGATAACTGTTTTGAAGACACTGATCTTGAAAGTATGACATTCATGAACATTTTGTTTTCAAGAGGCAGTGGTCATTGCATATTCCTGTGCCAGGAATATCTAAGTCTACAGTGCAAACAACATGGAAGGGAGGAAACTTTTGCTGACCAGGGGCCATGGCATTTTTCAATGTGTGATTTTTAAATAGTAAAAATAAACCAAACTCCCAGGAGAATAGTATCCTCTGTGACAAGATTCAAATTCTCTCTTTGTGGAACCCACACACATGACCCAGCCTTAGACTGCATAGAAATCCTCTGATTATTTATAACCAACACACACATCTCCTGAAACAGAAATTTCAGCATGGAGATGTGGCTGACATGCTAATTACAGCAAGTCCTCAGAGGATCAAAGTCTATTGTCTCTTCTGGAGTTTCATTTCATACTTTCATGTGTCACCCTTTTAGTCAGCTAAACTATGGTCAGCTTTGGCATTTGGGCTTTTGATGACACTAAAAATTTTTCATTTAATTTCAAGTCTATGTTTTATGTAAAAATTATATAAAATGCAAATAAAAGCTAAACAGCATATGTCAGGTTTGTATATTATTTATTTGTTTAATACCTACTTTAAGATATGCTTCTTGATATCAGAGAGTGTGTGTGTCTCTGTGTATGTGTATATATGTTGTGTATATATATGTTATATATGTTTATATTCTATTATGTATATTATGTGTGTATCTTATGCTTAGCATTTTATAACAAGTATAGGCTATATGGAAGTGCCTTTCTCAGGTAAATAAGACTTAATTTCCTGATTAGCACTGAGATCAACACCAATTTAACTAACACTTGGGCACATCTGAAAACAGTTAAAATGAAAGCAGCAGCAGAATAAATTATAATGTAATATTAAACTTCCCTACTTATTTTCTTATGTGTTTATTGATCCAAATGTATTAACTAGTTAACTAAAAGTTTAAAGT
This sequence comes from Rhinopithecus bieti, assembly GCF_001698545.2. Classification (NCBI taxonomy): domain Eukaryota; kingdom Metazoa; phylum Chordata; class Mammalia; order Primates; family Cercopithecidae; genus Rhinopithecus; species Rhinopithecus bieti. The sequence goes on from NW_016804523.1 coordinate 1,822,131, forward strand.
TTTAAAGTCTATAGCTCATCTGTGTTAAAATCAATTCAGCCCAAATGTTATCTCTTCCATGAACTGTCCCCTACAGGAAGAAATCCCTTTATCTTCATGCTTACTGCACTTTTCTCTGTACTTCTTAGAGTTTTGCTACTCAGTGTGGGCCTTTGCTCCGCATCTTCTGCCTCACCCAGTAACTTGTTAGAAATGCAGAATCTTGAATCTGCATTTTAACAAGGGCTCAGTTGATTCAGGTACACATTGGGTTTCAAGAAGTAATCCTTAGATATTATATTAATTATGGATATTAGATTATTAATATATTTACCTATTATATTAATAATATAGAATTATACATATATAATATATATATATGTTTAAGAGGACTGCAAATCTCTAGGGACATAGGGTTTATCTCTGGGCCTGTCACTGTCTGTAGCCTCTTGCCTTTCACTGAAGAGTTATTAAATACTGAAGTTATGAATGACTTAATGTAGGCTGGCTTGTAAGTTTGAGTTTGTAAGACTAGAACACCAGAGACTGTGTGCTTCTGCTAGTACCATTTGGCCTGCTTTAAACAGTGATAGTAACAATTTAGGCCATTTACTGAATGACTATTGTGTGCTGAACTAAACATTAACAGACACAATCTCACTTTATCCTAAAACAAGGCAGCTATCATGAGTCCCTTTTTGTGTACATGACTTAGAGCTGAAATGACCCTACTAAGGTCTTTGTAATTTGACTTTTAACTCCTCAAGAGTTGAATTTCTTTCATATGGATTCCAGAGAAGAAAGAGCTACAGATACAGCCAACCAGAACTTCTGAACTGGTGCTGCAGTCCCCTGGGATGACTGAGGATGCATGTTATATGGTAGCAGGTGGCTGGCCCATTAGCTACATTCCAGCTGTTGGACTCCAAAGCCTCTGTCCTTCCCACGTGCTAGATAAGGCTTTAGATAGAGATGGCATTAGCCAAAATTTTTCTGTACAGAGACCACTAGGCAACATTCTTAAGTGATCAGTTGGGGCACAAATACTTTGGGTCACTGATTAGATCCCATCTGCAAGTCTACATTAAGTATTTCATCATGAGCAGGTGCATCTTCTAGGTGCTGGGGAAAATAAAAGAAAGTTTAAGGCCCAGAAATCATATGATCTCCTAGAAAAAATAGATAACGACACCTGAGGAATGAAAACCAACACACTACACTTCAAAACATTGAGAAGAGTTAACACTTATTCATCGTGTTACACAGGCCCAGATTCTTCTTTCTAAATGCTTTGCAGGTTTTATTTAATTCAAATCTACAACAAGCAAATCAAGAATTCTTCTGTCCTTAATTTTGAAGATGAAATAATGAAGGCATAGAGAAGTTAAGCACCAAGGCTATATAACTAGTAGGGTGGATCTCAGCTTTGAAACTCAAAAGTGGAACCACTATTCTATGTTGCTTCTTTATACTGCTATTAAGGTTGACATAGAGGTTTTGTGATCAATGTCATATTAAGGTATGGAAAAACAGATAAAGTTGCTTTTAAAACATTTAAATTTTAAAATATTTTGTGTGCCTCTTTCGATTTGAAATTCATAAAATTGCACTAAATAATTTTGCAAATGCTAGGAGAGGGACATCATCTTAATTTCCATTAGAATCAAAATGTGTTTTTCTAGGGTTATAGGGTTTTACAGTAATCTATCACAATGTTTTCTCTTTGTACCCCCTACATTGTGCAAGTCATCAGAAGATGATGTACAGAGGCATCAGATACCTGCTGAAGCCTGGGCCATCAGCAGTGTGGTGTGAAGGAAAGAGGAAAGGAAAAGGCTTACACTTTGGAGTGTTTCACTGGTTTCACAAAAGCTTTCTGTTATCCTAGTGTTATCGGCTAACTGGTTTTTAGAAGTGTTGTTGGATTTGTTGTAACAATGTGTATGTTATTTTTGGAGAAGTTTGGATTTTAGAAGAGAACTGCTAAGCTACTTGGGCGAAACCTCCAAGATGTGCCCTGCTTCATGATAAGGGGAAATCTCATCTCTTGTGTACTAGAGAAGAAAGGGCAACCTATTTAAGTAGGTTTGGAGGGGCAGGCCTGGCCATGCCAAGACATACTGTTGGGTTAGTTGTTTCCTTTAACTGATCTCACCTTCATAGCATCAGTAAGAATGATGACAACAACTAAGGCAAAGTGCTTCACCAAGAAAACAAATGAAAACTAAAAAATTGCATCTAAAAATTCCCAAGTAGTAGCATGTAGGATATAATTAATAGATTTTACATTTATACTTATTCTTCTTCTGTCTTTCTTTCTTTCTTTTTTTTTTTTGGGACAGAGTCTCCCTCTGTCACCCAGGTTGGAGGGCAGTGGCGCAATCTCGGCTCACTGCAACCTCCGTCTCCTGGGTTCAAGAAATTCCCCTGCCTCTTTTGAGTAGCTGGGACTACAGGCGTGTGCCATCATGCCCAACTAATTTTTGTATTTCTAGTAGAGACAGGATTTCACCATGTTGGCCAGGCTGATCTCGAACTCCTGACCTCAAGAGATCCACCCGCCTCGGCCTCCCAAAGTGTTGGGATTACAGACGTGAGCCACAGCACCTGGGCCCATTTATACTTCATGCTTTCATTTTCCACTTAGAGGACCAGTTCCAGATTAAATACAATGAGTTAAAAGACTTTTAAATTTACTTTTATGATAATCATTCCTATTTATGACTATAAGCTTGCTAGAGCTATTTATGTTACTTTGGAAAATGCCTGCATATTAATATACAATTGATTTCTTTTCAATAATTGGTTAATTGTACTTTATTTTCCTCCCTATGGAATATCTAGGCAATCTGCAATAACATCAGTGATAACACACTAATTTTCTTGGTGAAGATATTTCAATCCAGATGAGAGTTAGTCTTCGCAGTGGAAGATCTTGTTCAGGGGCAATGCTGCCACATATAGTTGAAAACTTGCAGTAATTACATCTTCATGATCTTATTTTGGCAATTCATTTTCCCAGAATCAAAATATAAATTTCTTAAAACTTCCAGGTAACTTAGAGCTGCCTTTGGGTTATCAATTTTGGGTTGTTTTGTATTTACAACACTACGTTTTCTACACAGAGAGCCAAATTTTAGACTATTTCCCCAAATAGAAAATTTATCAGATAGTATATACTGGAAAAGATAAGGGTCTCATAGACTAAATATTCTCGTCAGTTTTAGAACTTTAGAAAAACCTGTGGGCCACTTCACAGAACTTTCTAGAAAAAGACCCAAAAGGGTAACCTAAAGATAGTGAATTTCCTGTATGAGAAGTATGTATTAAGTCACTGGGTGAATTTGAAACAAAACAAAGGATTAGACATTTAAAAAATATGTTACATGCATTCATACATATAACAATAAGGACAAAAAAAATCACACAACGAAGTTTAAAGAAAAACCTACTGCACTGAACCTCCAAGTGATTTCAGACAGAAAGGGATGCCTTTGTAAACAGAGGAAACTAATCTAACAATCATTGGTGTTCCTAACTCCCAGGGTGTGACTACCCCCAATCAGAAACAAGAGCTTCCCTTTTGTGTGAAAGGAAGTACTGACCTTTTTTGGCGAGGCTGTTGTTGGGTTCATACTTCTCAATCAATACTTGGACTTGCTCTTGTTTTAGCGGTGGATAAAGTATTTCATTAAGCCGAGGATCTCGCTGCTTAAGGTTGATAAAATCCATCATCTGGTCAACGGTAAGATATGGTTTGCTTTTGGCACCACTAAAAACAGTTAAAAACCAAAAAATAAGATTTTTTTAAACTAAGTTTCATTCATATATTTGCATTTAACTCTAGAAATAAAATCCTGCTATACTTGATAAGAAAATGCTATTTTGAAACTCTTACCTTGCCCTAAAACATGATTTTATACCTCTATGGGCTGCAAATATCTTGTGCAATTGCTACCACTAAAACCCAGTGCTCTTGAAAAATACCAAATGGGTAAGAAAACTCACAGTAGAAAAACACTGCATCATATGCATAATGGTGCACCACTCTAAACTGAACACAGAGGTTTTTTGATTATGACAGTAAATTTTTGGTTTAATCATCCAGCTCCATGTCCCTAATCATTTAAAGATGTATTTATTATCATTACTTAAAGTAAACAACCTGTTTGAGGATTTTTAAAAGTTACAGTTAGGCTTCAACAAGAGACTATAACTCCTCAACATACCATTCAAACTTCCCATTTCAATTGTATTGATCATCTAAAGACAAAGTCAGTGGTACAAATGTTGCAGATGTTCAATAAATATATGATGGCAATGAACAGCACAAAGCAAGACTATGCAATGTCATTTTCAGCAGTACTGTTTGCCTGTCTTCCATTTGAAGAAATCCTTATTTTGTTTACCACATTTTGTATTGTTTTTCTGTCATGTAGATTTCAGTATTTCAGGAAAGGTAAACTGCTACTTTCCCCATATTTGCCTTAGTGCCTTGGTTTCTTTCTTTCTTTTTTTTTCCTTTTGTTCTTCTAATCTTTCAAAAAAAGTAATGCCTTAATATAAGTTTATAATTTCTAACATAAAAGCAAATAATTCTTCAGCTAAGGGGGTTCTTAGTAATCCAAACTTCTCATGTTGCTAATGTGGCCCAGAGAGATAAAATAACTGGTTCCCAATCCAGAGTTCTTCCTGCGACATGAGTCTATCTCCACTAAGCCAAGATGACACCCTGTTCTACCCATAATCCTTCAACCATACAAAGTTATCTGAGCATACAAAAACAACTACCTCCGACAATATATCACAGCAAACTTGTACTCATTGAAAGCAGTGGTTGCACCTCATGGGCAAGATTGTATGATCCTATCCAAAACATCACACAGGAATATTGCTTTTAAACATAGTGTATGATATTCTTCCATCTCCAATTACCACTCAAAGTCCTGCTCTAGTCACCTGAGAATCAATGAAAGCTGAAAAAGATGTGGGTTAAAATGTGTACTCTTACAATTCTGAAAAGATGTTATCAATTTCAGGTCGAGGGCAAAGGTTGTTGAGGAAAACTCTGTACACTTCTGGAGTGAAATCTTCTTGAGGTATTGAATCATTCTGGGAAATAAAACAACAGAGTCAGCAAATGGTCTTTTTCTTTCCCCAGCTTCCTCCCTCCCTGTTTTTTCTCTGTCTCTTCCCTCCCTTCTTCCTCCCTTCCCTTGCCTTCTCCCCCTCTTTCCTTTCTTTTTCCTTTTCTTCTAGGCGGTCAGAGTAAACATTCATAACATACCTATGAGGTCAACCGTAGTGTTCATTTGGACACTGACTTTAAGATGTCAAACCCTTTTTTCTGTGGCTTTTTCAGTTTAATTTAAGCTTAAGAAGTTTCTCCTGCTAAAGGGATGTTAACGCCATTTCCTACATACATTTTCTAAAGTAAGTTAGACCTAGGAAAGATAGTCTGTTTGGCAGAATTATTTTTAGGTTTTTTTTTTTTTTTTTTTAAAGTAATTACCGTAGAGACAGACAGAGTCAAAATGAAAACATAAATTCCAATTTTGTGTCATTTTTTTCCAATGTTCCCTCTGGTTTAAATAATCTGATAAGTTGTAAAACAGTTTTCATAAGTAGGACAGCACTAGTCATTATTTTTCCACTGATTGCTCCTGGTCCTATTGTTTAGGAAGCAAGTCATTGATATAAAAGGCCACTTCTATGACTTATTTTTCTGTTTAGTTGGGCTGCCATGGAAACCGGAAGCATGTATTCAAGCCTTTGTTAACAGGAAGGACATTTTTCATGCAGTCTTCCTATTTCAGGTACGTGTTAATGTGATTCTTTTTCTTTTTCAAACCCTTAAACAAAAGAACACACCCTTCCTTTTACTGTTTTCATATGTTTTGAAATGTACAGTTATACGAATGTCTAAAAATTATTGTCCGAAGTTGTTCACCACCTGCAAACAGATAAGAGAACTTAGCTCACCACTCGGCCAATAGCAGAAGACCCATATTTGTGGAATGAATGAATGAAGTAATATTTCCTTTACTAAATCCATGTATAGAGATAGAAAAAAATCTATGTTGCAAAACAGAATTTTGAGACAACCAAACAATACATGAATCATTATACATAGATGTGTTGTGTCATTATAACTTAGGCTACTTGAGCACAAACTTTGAAATAAACACAAGTAGTCAAATCCAAGAGCAGTGGGGACTTCTTGTGAATTGTTTTATTAGTATATTGGCATTCATAAAAAGGGAACAAGTATAACCTGCAAGCACGTTTCCAAAATTCCACTTGATTTATAGAAAGAGAGAAATCTCTTTAGCTGGAGACTGCACGCTTTTCAGTTCCACCCTCTGTCTAAGTTGGACACCTGGAGCTCTGTAAATAGTTTTAATAGATGAAAATGACCCTATCTACCTTACTTATTGGCTGTTAGGCACAAGGAAGAGAAATACTTAAAATCAATTGCGAGAACGTGCTCAGTGACACTGCTGGCCGACTCAAGTGCCTCCAGCTTTACTGGATTTTATGAACCCCAAGCGTGTTCTCCTATTTTCCCTACTAAATACAGTTCACTTCACTTCCCCTTCTACCAACTTCATCCAACATACACATAAATTAATTTGATCTAAGGAGAGCAATAATTGTCATCCTTCACTTACTGACCTCTCTTTTCCTTCCCGTCTCAGTTTATAACTTCTTTTTCTGGAAAGCCTTGCCTTCCCCTTGAACTGGGTTTTGTCTTCCAATTGTGCACACATCCCACCTTGCATGTCTCACATTTCAACACTCAATGTATTGTGCTCCCAGCTATACAATTCTCTCTATTCTTTGCTAATCTGCAGATGCACACAAGCTAGGATGTGTGTCTTGTCTGTTAATGGCTCAATTTCCAGTATGCCACATAGAGTAGGTACAAATAAATATTTACTAAATGAATGGATGTAATTTATTGAGAAATGTGGAGAAATTGACAGCGAATACTCATGTGCTGTTATTTCCTTTGAAATATCAGATTTAACTAACATAATTTACATAAGAGTCCTGACACATAATTTGATGGAACAATATGCTTTACTAAAATCTTACCATTGTTCATGCACTAGCTGTGAATTAGGAGGGGTCAAATTAATGAGATAATCTGAATAAACACAAATTATTTTCATTGCGAGTTGGATGTTAGCATATTGAAAGAAGAAAACATTTCAACATAGCTGATTTTCTTTGTCTCATTTTTCTTTTGCCCAACTTGACTGATGAGGATACCCCAAAGTCTTTGGGGTTAGTAGGTGAAAATGGAAAGAAAAGTGTTCGGTAAAGAGGAGTTAAAATAAGTAAGCATCATTGAAAGCTAAAATGAAAGGGTATAGGAGAGATGTTTAGGTAAAAGCTATGGATAATCCCTAATTCCTTGCAGTTTAAACAAGACTGAAATTCACAAAGCTAATTCACATACTTTCTCTTTCTGGATCTCACAACTTGGTGAAGTGAATGGCATGGATTCATTTTTCCTGTTTGTCTAGGAGGAAAGCCAAGGTCTCATACTCTAAAGATCCTACCCAACATTCAAATATTCCTCTGTGAACCCTTCCTGACCACATCAGCTAGACATGACACTACTTTTTCTTTGTGTTCACAGTCTCCCTTTATCTATCTTCATCATTGCATCCTTCCACAGCTTTTCCTTTATTTTTTATATGTCTTATTTTCTACTGAACTATGAGCTTTTGAGTGACATGACAATCTCTTATTGAATTCCTTTGTGTTCCCAGCATGGTGCCCGGCATATAGTAGATACCTAACCAGTGTTTGCTGGATGAACCCAGGAGATGATATCAGACCTTGGGTCTTCCCTTTTAATCCAGGACTTGGTCCATCACATCAGGCACCCAATATAAAATGCACTGTCAGTGATTACTTCTTGTTGTTTGACCTTTTTGAAGGATGACTTAAGAAGGCTAGTATAATCTAAATTAGTAATGTGAACCAGGCCCATTTATTTTAGAAACTGCAAAGTATTGGCAAACTTGAAAAAATTGAATTGTTTCAATATCATGCTTGTATATAAGGACTCTCAAGGGAAAAATTTTAACAATCTTGGTGGTAGCACTGGTGGCATTTGCATTTCTAGATTTCATAGACCTGGTAATGAATATATCCAAACGCCAAATTAAAATAAAACAAGATCCCCCCAATATATGCATATGAAAAATACTCAAAATGAGAATAATAATTAGCATTTACAGTATATCAAACATAGTTCTATGAGCTTTACTTGAATATTTTCATGTAAGCCCATCAACTCTATGCAGTTGGCATTATTACTATACTACTTTTATAGATAGGAACACTCAGGTGCTAGGAGGTTACAAAACTTGTCTAAGGTCCTGGGTGAGCAAATGGGTGTGATGAGGTGACAATGACTATATTTTGAATCTGAGTTGCTTAATTCTATACTTCACACTGTAAGCAAGTACACTAGATATTCCTATTAGTTTTGGGATGGTGGTTTGCATTTTCTTTGTTATACATTTCTAGATTTAAAAAATAATTATACGAGAAAAGGGTACTTAAATTTCGGAAAAAAATTCAGAAAAAAATGTTATTTTAAAATATATTAATTCATCGAAGCAGACTCTAATGAATAAAGTCCATATATAGACTTGTTTGTCTTGACAAGTTGATGGACAATTTCCCAGTAAATTCAGAAATTCAACATGTTGTTAATATTTTTATTCTGAAACCATAAAGAAAACATTGAATTAGCCAATTAGCCAAGGAATACATGAAATAATTACAAGTAAATCACTCATAATGAACTGAATACTTAATGTGGTTTTAAAGTAGAATTTTGATATTAGTGACATTAAGAATCACAAATACAAAAATGATTGTTTCTGATTTATATTCAGGATGTAAGGCATAGAAGAAAGGCAACATACTACAGTTACACACAGAAGTCATTTTATACATTTTATTCGTAGTATTTAGTAAAATTTATACTATTCTTCAAATTTAAAATAATTAAGTTCTCTTTGTATTACATGTGTGTCCATCAACTACAGTAAACTTTATTATTTGAAACAAATACATGGGTTTATTCCTGATCTTCGTTAAAATGCAACTCCATATGCCAGTGCTATGGCAAGACTACAATACAATTCCAAATGTCACTGAGCTCTTTTCAAGTTAATAAGCCTTAAATCAAGGGAATTTGGTGCAAATAAACTATTTTCAGTTCTCAGAAAGTTTGTGGGTAAAGTGGTAATTTTTTGAATACGGAACAGTTTTCAAGGGTCTCACTGGAAAATACATTTGGGTTGTTAACAGAAGGACAGCAATTGCTTTGTCTCTCTCTTTGGATTCAGTACTACCTTTTAACAATTACGGTAACTTCAGGCTAGCAACTGTAATTTCGAAAGAGTAGTACCTTCTAAAGGAACGTGTTATTCTAGTGGATCATGTTGGCCAGGATACAAGTTCAAGTACCTTATTTATCCCTAACAATGTTCACAAAGATCCTGTTTAAAAAAAAAAAAAAATCTCAACAGGATATCCACTGTATTTCTGGTAATATATCTATTTACAGAGCACAATTAAATCTAGTTTAAGTGACTTGGCTACAAAATATGCTCCCATTTATGCAGAACCATCTATGATTTATATAACCCTTTTCTTCCGTGGCTTGTTTAAAATACCTCTTGTCAATATGACCAACATTTTTTGCTAATTAGTGGATATTTTCTAGAGTCATTGTTAAGAGGTCTTGTTATGTTAGAAATGAAATTTTCATAGAGATTTAAATGGAGTTTTGATTCGTCATAGTCAGTTCACAGAAACATTTATTTCCTAGCCCTCTGAAAACTGTCCTTTGTTTTTAGATTTTTAAAAAGCATTCTAATTTTATAAGTCATACCCAAGTATTATAACTTTACTATGAATAACAATTTTTTCAAAGTTTTAGCATAGAGCTTGTTTTTTAAAGTTATCTCCAACTTTAGATAATTTCATTACATTTAATTTGTTAGAGAAAATTTTTTTCGAATTTAAACATGACTGCTGTTATTTGAATCTCATTTTCCTTTTAAATTTGTCTGAAGTTGACATTGGTCTGAAAGTTTGAACATACAATAAACATAGTAGATTACATAATGTATATTTATTGACTGAATGGTCAAAATCCAGTTGTTTAGAAAATTACAATTTACGGGGAATTGGTTGATGCATTTAATTTTCTATTCCTTCTTTCCCTTAGCTAGATTCATAAGTTAAATATTTTGATTATTATATTTTACGAGATGTTATCCAGAAAAGGTAAAATCAGAAGTGATTGCAAAGGAAAAAGAATTCTTTGCATGTCTTTGCAAATCCATCTCTCAGGTTTTCTCTTTATGCTTGAATGCAGTGGTCTTTTTCAGTTGCTCAAACCCAGTAGGGTAATTATTTCCAGCCTCAGGGATTTGCATGCATTGTTTTCTTTTTCTGGAATGAGCTTCCCTTCTTGCAATAGTAGCTCTCCAGTCTTTCTTTTTATAGCACTCCCCCCAGTTTACAAATGCATTTGTTGGCATGCTTATTGGCCAGTTTCCCCAGAAGACTCTATTGTCCTTGAAACCTTGAGTTTCATTTTCTTCACTACCATATTCTCAATGCCTACGGGCACATAGTAAGTGCTCAAGAAATATTTGTTGAAGTTGGGGACAGGACTTTAATTGTTATATTGTTTCTACTCCAAAGCATCTAACAAAAAAGCAACAGGAAGCAGGTTCAAACATTTTATTTTGCTTGATAAAATGAAGGTGAAAATGTTTTGGGGGAGCCTTTCCACAGCTCTGCTCACTTTTTGCAGCCTTATTAGCTTTTTCCACCTATAGAAGAAAGGTGATAGTGGAGAGGTGCTCTTCTTTCTTTCTTGTGACCTACCAAAGTTGTTAATGAACTTTGCTGTTTGGAAAAGTCTTCACAACAATAATTGGCTGATAAATTTAACCATGGCACTCAATACTTTTATAATTCAATCATAAGTCTAAGAATGGTTTTGCAACCTTATTTAGTGCAACTTGAATATTGCTGGCACATTCTGAGGGGCTCAAAGGTTCTTCCTATATGTTATCCTTCGGTAAATGCTTCCTTGTTGCTTAGATACTAAGATAAAAATAATTTGTAATAGAAAGGAGAGCTCTGCATGAGAAAAAAGTTTTATGCAATGGACTTCCAGAAACAATAGTAATAAATCATTTTAGAGCCAGTAACATAGAAATTAATCAAAATGAAAGCAAATCATTTCATTTGAGGTGGTTAATGTACATGATGTACATTGTATGTGTCAGGCATAAAAACAAAAAGCATGTTACATGCTTGTCCTCTCACTTACTTTACCACCGTATGAGCAAAGTAGGTGTTATCCAACCTAGTTAGATCCTACACCCCTCTCAGTAAAAACTTTCTGAGCACAACTCTGTAAAGCAGGTAAATAAATTTATTTATAAGCACACAGCACCATACTAATTGTGTACATAGCTTATAAATCTTAAAACTAAACATTCTAAAATGCTAAGGTGAGATGAAATTAATATTTCAGATATCTTGCTAAACCTAATGGCTTCACATTGACCCAGGACCGGAAAGCCCCAAAGTAGGGCTTAGCCTGCAAAGGTTCTTGGCTTCACTCAGGAAATAATTCAAGGACAAGCCACTGGTAGTGTAGAAGAAAATAACCTCACTGAGGCAGCAGTGTTACAGCTCCAAGCCTGTTCCCGCAGAGCAGGGCTACTCCATAGGCAGTGTGCTGAGAGTAGCAGCTTAGGCAGTTTTGCAGTTATATTTGTACTGATTTTTAATCACATGTAGATTAAGGGGTGGTTAATACAGAAATTTCTATGATGGGATGGTAATTTTTGGGTCATGGGGTCATTACCGTGGAAAGGGGTAGTAATTCCTCGGGGTTGCTCTGGCAACGGTAAACTGACATGGGCATATTTTATGGAAAGCTGCTTCTGCTCCCCCATTTTAGCTGGTCCTTAATTTGGTCCGGTATCCATACCCCACCACCAGAGTTGAGTCTCGCCTCTTAACTCAACACTATCATTAGCTAGTATCTTAAAAAAAACATCAAGAAGCGTTTATTGTTAATAAGTTTGAAACCACATTTCAAATTGTCATCTTGATAATGTTAGCATTTTTTGGCTATTTAAAAAATATTACCTTATTAGGTAACTTTTTTATCTACAAAAAGCAAGGGTCATTCTAGATTGAAATATTGATTGGAGTTATAGGAGTAAAAAGAGGCCTCATCAGAGTCTTGACTGTTTCTAGCCTGCTCTATAAACTTTTCTCAGCCTTTGTTCATTATCCAGTTCCAAAGCTGCTTCTACATTTTCAGATATTTGTTATGAGCAAAAACCCCACCTCTTGGTACCAATTTTCAGTCTTACTCTGTTTTCTGATGCATATAGCAGAACACTTGAAACTGTATAATATATAGGAATCAAAATGTATTTCCTACAGTTACAAAGTCTGGGAAGTCCAAGGTCGGGAGGGCACATCTGGCAAAGGTCTTCTTGCTAGTGGGGACTCTCCACTTTGGCAGAGGTGGCACAGGGAATCAAATGGTGAGGGGGAAGAACATGCTAGCTCAGGTCTGTTTTTCCCTTCTTATAAAGCCACCAGATCCTCTCCCATGATAATCCATTAATTCATTAACCCATCAATCATGGAGGCTCTTATTTTCCTCTTAAAGGCCCTATATCTCAAAACTGTCATATTGGAGATTAAGTTTCAACATGAGTTTTGGAGGGGCTGAACATTCAGACTATAGCATAACACAACATGCTCACCCTTGAAGATGGAAGACTACAAGCCTCTAAAGCAGTTTCAACTCGCTTCCGGTCTGCTGAAAACAAGCGATATATGCTGTGAAGTGAACACAACAAAGGAGAGAGGTTTAAGTGGCACATGGATCACAGCACTAATAGATGATGCCAACTCAAAATATTCCATTCAGTCAAATCTATTTGTTATTCATATTTAAAGAATGAAAAGATACATTCCTCCATGCATTTGCATCTGTCTTCTGAAAGATCAACCTGTGTGCTTCTTAAAATTAAGGTATCCAGTAAAAAATAAATATTTTAGGACTATGGTGCTGACCCAGTTAAAAAATATTGTATTAAATAATCTCCAATATTAAGCACCAAAATAAACATCCTTATTAATTCTGTCCCCTTGCTACTACTGCCCATTGCCCCAAGGTGTACCTTGCATTATTAATAAATTTAATTTTAATTTCTGTTTATTTTAAATGAATTTCTTTTCTTTTATTTCTTTTCTTTTTTTTTTTTTAGAGACAGGGTCTCACATTGTTGCCCAGGCTGGAGTGCAGTGGCATGATCCCAGCTTACTGAAGTCTTTACTTCCCATGCTCAAGTGATCCTCCCACCTCAACCTCCCTAGTAGTTAGAACTAAAGGCATGTGTCACCACACCTGGCTAATTTTTTTAAATTTTTGCAAAGATGGAGTCTCACTATGTTGCCTAGGCTGCTCTCAAAATCCTGGCCTTAAGCAATTCTTCTGCCTTGGCCTTCCAAAGTGCTGGGATCACAGGCATGAGCCACTGTGCTTGGCTTAATTTGTGTATTCGCGGAAGCTTTCTAGTAGCTTGTAAGTCAAAAGTTAAAGACTTTTGGCTGAATATGACCTAGAGATGGACTTGTTTTGGTTACTAATTTGATTTAAAAATAAAACTTAAGTACTGCACAATTTAATATACTAATTTAGGTTTATGGGTTCCATAAAGACATTAGACAATCTAATACCAGGTGCTCACCAGTCCCACTGGATATATGGTGGAGACGAGCTGTTGTCTCCTTTAGACAAGGTTTGCTCTTCAGTTTTTCCTCCTCCTCCTGACCTGTTTCATCATTTATATTCCCTGCCTGGCTCCAGTTAACATCTGAGGTTGCAACCCCTGCTTGAGGGCTACAGCCATCTTGGTAGAAAGAGGCACTGAGGTCAGCCAATTTCCACTCCCAGAATAGATCTGAATCTCAGATGGCCTTTTGGTTTTAGCAGCAAGGGTCCCTCCACTTCCTCCACCCACTTCCTGCTTTGATATTTCTTGAAAATAATGCCAGAGGAAAGGGAAGCCCCGGGGAGATGTCTATGAGGAAAGCAGCTGCACTGACATGAGACATGTGTGAGGGAGGACGGGGCTACCACGCATTTCCACACTCCCACTTAGGCTGCTGGAGAAACAAAACAGAGCCATGGCACGCATTCAGATCTTTGAGGAAAATGAAATGAATAATGAGAAATGCTCACAAAGCTTACTTTTTGAGAGGAATACGCCCCTCTGGAGTGACTTGCAGCTTAAGTTTAGTATAGCTGTTGGAGAAGCAGAAAAACAAGGGTTTGATTTTTTTAAAAAAGCTTTTTTTTCTTGCAGAATAATATACACTCAAAAAAACCCATGCCTTTGTACATTTTGTGACATTTCCACAAACTGCCCAAGTCTCCATAGTTGGCACCCAGATTAAGAAATAGAATGTTGTCACTTTAGCGGCATTCCAGAAGCCCTTCCCAAACGCCTGCCAAAGGGAACTGTTATCCTGACTACAAATAGCATAGATTACTTTTGCCTGTTTTTGCACCTTACATAAAGGAATCATACTCTTTTGTTTGGCTTCTTTCACTCAATAGTATGTTTCTGAGATCTAACCATATTTTGCTTATCATTTGCTTATATATTCAGAATGAGAACTCTAGGTCGCTGTTGATGGATGCATACATTAGGAATTCTACTTCAGGAAGCTGCACACACTAAGGCTCAGCAATCCCAAAGTTAGATGTGCGCAACAAAAATATTCACAATATGTTCACCAAAAGACATGTGCATAGTAGCTATTCATAGGGAGACATCTTTCTGGAATAGACATTTGTAGTAGAGATTGATTAGCTAACTAGCAATAACGTGCTATGTTTCAGATAAAACATGTTATTTACCTCTGTGTCCCCTTTCACTAACATTGCATGGAAGAACAAATGTTCTAGAAACATTGCCTGGAAAACATATTCTAGAAGAAGGATGATAAAATCAAAGACAAGGTAAAAAGAAATAGGAAGAAAGGAAGGGAAGAGGTGGAGGCATGAAGGAAGAGTCCTTAAGGTAACAAACTCAGGAGAGGAGGCAATCCCATAAAAAAGCCCTTAAATGAAGACCTGAGATATTGACTAAAAGCAAAAGGAATTCATAGAAGAGTAAAAAAAAAAGAATGTGGCTGAGGTATTATGTCTGGAATGATGGGTATGTCTTACATAAGAAGAGGGAAGACAACTCTGTTAAACAAAATAAAGGACCACCTATTAATGTTTCCACTTGTGGTTTTGATTTAAAGACTTCCTAACCTCCTGACCAGCCACAGCTTCCAAAATGAACACAACCAGGTTTCCTTGCTGCTCATCTTGCCTAAGTCATTATTTTCCTTGGTCAAAGAAGCTTTAGAAAGGCTGTGGTAATTCCAGAGTGATCTGGCAATTTGTTTTGCTTTTCTTTCCTTATTTTCCTTCTTCTCTTTCCTTAAGATCCTTTCTCTTTTCTTACTAACACTTGCTGGGATCATCTACATGGGATGGAATCAGGATATCAGCCTATTGATTTAAGTAGTCAGGAAAGGTATTGTAGCATCTGTCAGAGATCTATAACTCTAGAGAAATGAGGAACATATGCTGTTCCTCAGATTAATAATTGAGAGGACACACGCAGATGTAGAAGCAGAGGATTATCTGAAATTAATAATTTTTAGTTCTGGGCACAGCTGCCAGGATTTGGAAGTGTCTCTTTATTGTGTGTCAAAAGCACTGCCATTCATGCGAGCTCAGCCCAGGTGTAACACGGATGTGCAGCTTGGAGGAAAGAGCAATCTTCCTTGGAAGTCTTCCAATTCTGAACCAGGGAGGTATCGGTTCCCTAACAAATCCCAAAGGAAAATTTATGTTTATCAGTGTGAGAAGTCAGTGTGGCATAAACAGAAGACTCACAAAGGAGAAAGGAAACTGACTCAGAAGAAGCAACGCCCTTAGCAATAAAATTAGAGTGACTTACGCTTTTTCCAGAAATGCATCCCTGGACATGTTTTGGGCCAGCAGGTTTGTTGCCAAACTGAAAACCTCATTTGTCCATTCCTGAAAAATGTAAATCACACTTGCATTAGCTTAAATACTGCACAGTCATTAGACACATGCTTTTAGCTTGGCTTCCAGGAAGACACATTAGTTCAATGTGTATGCCAAAGGTTTTTTGTTTTGTTTTGTTTTATTATCCATTTTTTGGGTAAAAATGACACAAGTAAATTCAAGTCCCTGAGGGACTACTCTTTTCCTAAGGAGATGTTCTTTGTACACAAAGATTTTTTCCGCTTTTTAAAATTTGTATAAATAGAAAATTGCTATGTTTCCCTTCAATAACTAAACACTTTTTACTATTTCCTTGAATTACAAACAGATAAAGAGTCATTAAAAAGTTTAAAATATGATCAAATATGTTTCCAACAGAACATGCAAACATAATCTTCCTGCTCTACAATTCATGCCAAAGTAGCTATACCTGGTATCTTTAACTGTTAACTACAGTTCTAGAAATTCTCTATACCAGTCAATCACAATGCCACACAATATGCAATATTCTCCCTTCTCCCAACACTGTCAATGTCTCACTACTCTCCTAATCTTAATCCTTACCTCATACCACAAAGCAATGATCTCACTAGGCTTCCAAGATAATGGAAAAGAGCAAGTCTACAAACAAATACAGAAGTTCCATTCTGGGTGATTATTTGGAACACACAACACATTCTGGGCCAAAACCCCTAGAAAATTCTCCAAGAGAAGATGACACAAGAGCTAGGTCATCATCTGATATTGTTGTAGTTAACTTGGCTCCCTCTTCAATGAAATAATGTCTTTTAGTTTGATTGCTTTGCCACCTGTTTTTTTGTTATTTCTACTTTTGTTTGATTTGTCTTTTGTTTTTTGCTTCCCGACTTAAGGCACCGATAATATGCTGCCACGTAATACAGTAACATTCGAGATGGAACTGGAGGAGCAGGGAACATAGAGTGATCGGGAAGAAAAGAGGGAATCCTGAGCAGAGAAAACTAGGAAAAGAAATAGAGGTGAGCTAACATGGCAGGAGTTAGAGCAAACAAAAAGTAGTCTAATAGGAATTAGAAAAGAGGGAGGGGGTAGCAACAACAAAGTAGAGTTGTGGTCAGAGGATAAAGAGCATTTGGGTGTTTGGAGATAAATTAGTAAAAAAATGTGATACCGGGGCTAGGCTGCATATCAGACAGATTATCTGGCAGCCAGGTCAAGGATGGATTTGAGGCTGAGAATCCAAAGAAAAGTAACTCAGGTAGGAAGCTGTAACAGTCCAGTAGTCCAGGTGAGAAATATTGAGACCTTGAACTCTATGTGTTGGCAGAGGACTTAAAAAGACAGTACAGAATAGCTGCAAGACAGAAGCAAAATTATTGCTCACCAAGCTTTATGCAGACACAGAAGAGCATTTCACAATAACTATCTAACAAATTAAAAATCAATTTTCCTCAAAATAGATAATTTTAAACTAAGAATAATAACTACTGGTTTCAAAAATGTGTTTCTGGTATAATATTTTGTAGGCTCATGGCCAAGCTTTAGACACTTCTAGCTCCCTGCCAACTTTCTAAATGGGTAAAAGTATCTATAATTGAGGACAAGATACAGTTTTGTATGTTTACCAGAGGCTAGTTTCACACCAGAAATAGGTACAGCATTAGAAAGAGTTGGGGAGATTTAACTACATAGAGTAGTTTCATTGCCCTAAAAATTATCTGTGTTTCACTGTTTATCTCGTCCTCTATTGAATTAATATTTAAAAGTTCCTGGGATATATAATAATTTAAAACAAGGTATTTTAATATTGGTGAGACATGTAAAGGTCCTAACTATGTTTTAATGTTTTATGTTTATTTTTTATTTATCGGCAAACTCCTATTGCTGTCATTGATAGTGGTGTCATTCTGATTACCTCTACTCATAAGGGGGTGGCAGTGTGTGACGTGCGTAAGGAGGAACATTGTGTGACTCAGCCAGCGTTGCCTCACCTGGCTGAATACATTTCTCTCACTACTGGCATGCATCAGAATTCATCCTGCTGAGCATGTGTCTTAGTGACGCAGTGAAGAATCTTTTCATGGTGAAAGATGGTACATGAGCTGGAAAGCCTTTTGTTAAAATCAGAAAGGACTATCTGATAACTCACTGCACTTATCATACTATACTGAACATCTAGAATTTTGGAAAAAATTCTGGTATAGTTTTTCTGTGTTAGGTAGCAGTGAAGATCTTATATCATGGTCAAAGTGTTCTTGTTTTTATCTTATACTCAAAAAGAAATGATTGCCAATCATACATAGTTACCAAAAAAAAACCCCAAATAAACAAAAAGCTAGGAAACATATTAGGACTCAATATTGTCATGATTAGGACAACTAGCATAATAATATTGCTCAAATCAAGGAAAGGTGCATAATTATTTTCAGATAATGTTATTCAAATGTCTGTAGGCTACAGTTGACAAAAGCACTACTCTAACTTAAGAAATAGGAGAAAGTATTAAGGGCACTGTGTCGTTTCCTGTAACTGAAGGAAAAACTAGACAAACTGCAGTCAAAGAATGCATTTATAATACACGATCATCAGGAATTTGGAGATTGAATGCACAAGGGCTTTCTTCGTTGCCATTACTCTGCTCTCTTCCTGAGGGCATTTTTCTTTTCCCTACTGACGGGTTCTTCCCCCGGGCCACCAACTTCACCAAGAGTTGTCACATATGGTGTCTTTCACCACCAGAGAAGGTCTGGCTAATTCCTTCATTTTCAGTAACGAGAATGCTGGGAAAGGTCTGTTTGGTCTACCTCTTGAACAATCAATCAGGTAAGAACCTAGCATTGTCCATGACAACAGAGTAATTGGATCTGGGAAAGAAGGAGTGACCAGAAGAGGGGAGAGCATAGCAAACATGGCATACGCCCATTACGTAGGAGCCCTGTGGGAAAGCAGACAGAAGGAAAGGGTGTGTGTTGTTTCATAACTTACATGGGATCTCATAGTTCTGCCTCGCATTCTTTTTATAAAATTGGTAATAGATTCATAATCACTGAGTTGACTGCATAAATGAATGTGTAAATGAAAGCGACTGACTTCCATGCTTTACAATTTATGTCTTTTAAAATTAGTTTTCATACCTCCTCTATTGTTATAAATTTCAATAACCATTCTTGGCTAGAGGGCTTGTAATACTGGCTTTATGCATTTCTGTTGTAACGTGAACTATATTGGAATAGCTGGCAAACATCAGGACTCCTGGATATAACATGGGACTAGCAAGTTCTCCGATTAATAAAGTACAGAAGCTTTTGTGTAAGGGTTTGGGCATCTATGTTGGCTAGGTAGACATACTTATGCTTTGGTTGATGTTTTGGGCTGTATTCTGAAGAACTGTTGCTCAAGTATCTTTTTTCCAGATAAGTGAAGCACTGTTGTGCTACATGATATCCTGATCGTCTAAGAAAGAGTCCAGGCTGTCAGTTCTAGCATGTCCTAGTCCTCTTGACATTCCTCTGCCAAATGGGAAAAGTTTAACGTGGTGAAATGAAATGAAAATGAACTTAAAGAGAATTTTCAACAGGAAAATTAAAACTCCCCCAAAGAGCAACGTTGATGGCACAGAGTAGAAGAACGGAGAGATGTTTGTTTCTGTTGAAGTTTTTCACAATGAGACGATTGCAGTTGTATCACTGGGAGTCTCAGGTGTATTCTTAGCATCCACTGGGGAGACCTCCTCCCTTCCCTCCTGCTAGTTTCCTGAGTCATTGTTCATTTGTACAACTGAGAAAATGCTAATTGTGTACTCATATACGGGACCCCCAAAGTTTCATTTCTGTGGATTTCATGTCAATCCACCACATTCCTGAAAAGATTCTTCCAACAGTCTCATGTCACTCTTATGAAAACACTTGCTGTTACGCCTTTGAATCCTAGCAGTCTCAGTGTTAATTATTACCTTGGTTGTATCTGCCTCAGTGCTGTGTACCATAGACAATAAATGTAAGTGGGGTCTGTAATTATAATTGATATTGTTCACCACAGAAATAATTCCATTTGAAAAGATCACATAAAAAAGGATTTAAAAACACACACACACACACACACTGCTAATTTCCTTAGTAAGATGTATGTGAAACAGAAAAAGGGGAGCAATCGCAATTTCTTGGCCATTAAGCATGCTGCTTATCTGCTTATTATGAAATCAGTTCGACGAAATTAAAACTGCATTACTTGAAAACTGATTAATGAACTAGGCACAGGTAGTTCCTCATTAACTTATAATTTAATGACAGAATTCTGCTGAAATATAATTTTCTCATTTGGAAATAAATTTGTTTTAAATTACCTTAATCATACCTTACAACTTTATTTTACACCTTGTTGCAAGCTAGATTCTTCTCTTCAAATGAAGAGGGTATTTGACCCTTGGTAACTCAATCCCGTTAGTTCTTCCTCTGCTATGAGAATGATTCTTTGCCTTTGGCCTTGATTGTTCCATCTTTGATCATTCTCACTGCCTGTGAAGGCCATGGAATAGTGACCCTTAAACACAGTTTTTTTTTTTCTTGTCTTCTAATTTAAAAGTAAAATATTGGTATCAGTTTATTTAACGCCTCTTCCTGACTTTCATATTGCAGATCCTTTTTCTAGCTCATTATGAATATAATTTATTGGATTTCAGAACACCATTCTACCATTTTCTAGCTGGGACTTTCTGCTAAATGCTATCTAATATATATTTTATCCTTCTTGCCTAACAGAGACCCAACAGTACTCAGGCCAACAATATGTCCAACTGAAAAAATATATTCATTTTCCAATGTCCTTAGCAGCTGGATGACCACCATGTGCCACATGGCAAATCACACGTAAGCAGGTGCCTGCTGGAGGGTTCTGGGAAAATGTGTTTCCTGATATAGGCGCTCTTTTCCTTTTACTGTAGGGAACGTAAATGGAATGGCTAGAGCCACAGAGTCATCTTGATCTATGAGAAAAAGGCCACGAGAATCACAGGGGCCTCACTCAGCCTTGTTATCCCTGAGCTCCTGAATCAGTGCCAGAAACCACCTGTGGAGTCCTAATAAGATAAGTAAGCAACATTGAGGAAAGGGCCCTAGGTTGGGGAGAACAATCTGAGATGGTTAATCACAGACAAGCCGCTGGCACAACATTCTGTTCCCAAATACCTCCTTCAGCACGTACTCCCAGTAACTCCAGCAGCATGACCTCATTCTGCACATAGCCCCTCCATCATGACCCTATGAAACTTCCCTTCAATCCCTGCCTCTTTGCAGACAGCTCCTTCTCTGCTGTGCTGTCCATTGCACCTTTGCAACATATCTTCACACTTTCTCTAATAAATCCGCCTTTCTTTACCTATTACTGTCTTGGTAAATTCTCTTACCACCCACAATGCCCACCCCAGCCAGTGGCACCCATGACAGGCTTCCGGCTACATGAGAAAAAAAAGAAAAGAAAAGCAAAACCGAACAAAACACAAATTAAAAATCCTTAATTTGTCTCAGCTATTATTTGATTTGGTTTTCTGTTAGTCCAGGCCAAATGCAAGTCCTGAGTGACAGAATCATGTTGGACAAGTCTTTTAAAATTTGTCCTCCAATATTCATATGTCTTATAAAATGGAGGTAATAATAGAATTTATTTCATAGGACTTTTGGGAGAAGTGGGATAATTCATGTTAGACCAGTGACAGGTGTAACATATGCTTTTTAAATGATAGTAACCTAAAAAACTATTATTTATCAATGAAACAGAGACAGAGTTTCTTAAAAGTTGTTCAGAGGGGTTGAAAAGGCAATGATCACTTCTACGTCCTAGTTTTGTTTCTTGACAACTATTTTCAGCATTTCTGTTCTTAAATTTCTGGGGTTTACTTACATATTTCTATTTATATATATGTGTGTGCAATGTTTTTTCGTGTGTGTGTGTGTGCGTGCGTGTGTGTAATGCTTTTTCTTGACTGATTTTAGAATTTGACTATAATATCCTGCTCTGATTGAGGAGGCTTTAAATCTTTGACTCCATCTCGCACCTGCCCTTTCTCCTTGCTTGTGTTAGAGTTCTATCACTCACGCCCGTTCCTCCCTGTCACCTCTAAACTCTCAAGCAACATACTCAAAGTCTCTTGATCCATTCATTAAAAATAGTATCCCTTGGCTCCTCTGTGACAGGAGGACATTTACCTGCCATTCCTTTTACTTCCAACTCTCGTTAGCGTAAACTCACTTTTAAATTGTCAGTTTTAATCTTTGTTCAGCATTCATAATTATGACTTTATTTGCATATAAATTGATTCTGAAAGTTTAAAACGAGTACAATAAAAATTTACATGAGTATAAATTGCAACTATGGTTTTCTGCTGGGCCATATATTAGAATATATCAGATTATTTGTTTTAGTTCCAACATCATAACCCACATGGCTTTCTAAAGGGAACATTCCTAATAACAAGTATATATGGATCTTTTTAAGTTCTTTCTTCAGTTGTTGAAAATCTTACATGTTTTAGCATGGTTGATATTTGGATAATACATTTCTGGTACATTTATCCCCACCCCTCTACCCTAACTTTCTTTTGGAGAGAAAAAAATTAAGTCTTTTTCATTTATCTGTCATCTTCTAGTTTCCTACTGATTACCTGAACCTACTCCATTCCTATACTTGCTATTTAGACTTTAAGACCAGTACTTTTGTTTAGCTCTCAGATGTTTTCTTGTAATATCTTCCTTAATTTCCCTCTTCTGGTTTCTCCTTTTCATTGGCTGATTATGCCTGTATATACTTGTTGAATGAATGAAAATTATAATATAGTCGTTAGGAAAATTGCTAGCATGGTATTTTCAAAAAGTGTTTTTAATCCATAGTGTCAGCTTATTCATTGGGCATTATTTGGCTTAACTACTAAAGATGGCAACCAATATCAAGGTGAAAGGTGAAACAGATCAACCTGCCTCTCTCAAAGTATGTCAGTATTCCCCTGCCATCCCCAATATTTTATATGTGGAGGGAGAAATTTAATCAAGGAAGCCAGATTTTCTTAGAACTCTTCTTCCTTCCAAAAAGTTATGGTGATTTTTTTTGTGGTACCCGTGTTCCTGCTTCCAGGCTAGGCACACAGGTAATGCAATCAGAGCTTACTTAGCTGCCAGGCATCAGAAGCCAGGCAGACAGAGGTACGCGGAAAGTAGCTTGTCTCTGTGCAATGGAGTGGATGGAAGGAAAGAGGAGATACTATTGCTGATGCAGATTTCTGTTTTCTTTTTCTGGAGAGAGGTGGATTTGTACTAACAGTAGCACACAGTCTGAAATCACAATCATTTCTATGACTCAGGGTTGACATTTTCCCTTCACTTTGACATTAATTGTTTTCATGTGGGCACCGCTGAACACTGTCTGGATCCAAAAAAGCTCTTGCTTAGCAAATGCAGAAGATACCCAGGAGAGAGAAGGCAGGGGTGCTTTCTTCCACAATCACCAGAATAGCAATTGCTGCTGCTTCTGTGAGTGTAAGGGAGAGACTGAAATCCAAATTGCCTTTTTTTTTTATAAAAATCTTTTCAATATGAATGTCTTTCTTTTGACTTATGAGCTTTTAAACAAATGTTCCAGATAGATGATGTTTTCACAATACAAAAGTTTAAGTTGTTCATCCTTCATTTGCCTGACATATATCCAAAAAGCGCAGAATGTAGAGTAAATCTCATTCTCCAACAAAGGACACCTACCACTATAAAATTCCAAGACTAATAGTGCAATGAATTGATATAGTAAGAACTTTGTCCTTTTTATGATTGGGTGGAGGAATAGCCTAAGACGACACAGGCATTTTTAAAAAATATAATAAGGTCAGGAATAGCAGGTAATGATGATCTCACAAAACACAATAACTTGTGGATCTAACTTTTCATGCTTGTAAACAGTGATCTTTTTGGCACATGTATTCTACCTGCAAGGAAGTCATGCACAGTTTTCCATTATGTCCCAAAACAAATTGCTGAACACAATTTATGGCATCACTTTTTCTTTTCTTAATCATTTTTCATCATTTAAAGTCAAACTTACAGCTAGTGCTTACTCATCATAAGTTGGTTTGAAATTCAAAATAGAAACGAGATAAAGTGTACATTTTGTACAGAATATATGCAAGTGTTTGAAAACTCTTACCTCAATGCATATGCTCCCAGAATAAAAATAAATATAAGAATCTCATGTCTCTTGAGGTCACTTTTAAATAGCTAATACTATTATTTTAGAGAAATTCTAAGAAAATTCTGAAGTTTTTGATGAATGGCCTGGAGGTGGCCTTAGCAGACCCCTTCACTTGCCCCTCTTTCTTTTCTATTTCCCAACTTCATTTCATAGACTATAATGTCTTTTGCTTAAAAGAAATTCCCCTCTCTGTGACATCTTCTCTCATTTCCTTGGCCTGAAAGGTGTCAACTATTTGGTAAATAGAAGCTATTTTCATTTGCTAAAGAGAGTGTGGAGCAACTTCTGGGTAAGGAAGTGACAGTCACAGTAACTCTGAGTGGGAATAAGGTTAGCTTTGGGGAAAAAGATTAGGAAAATGGAAGCCATCATAATGAATGGCACCTGGGTCCTCCTACTGAGAATAGTGACAAGCTGGAGAGAGAATTATTCTGGGAAAAGCCTGGAGCAACCAATTTGCTAGGGGGCCTTAATTTCTCCCAACTCTAAATGAAAAGATTGGAGCACATGATGTTAAAAGCCACTATGACTCTAAGATTTTATGTGACCTATCACTTATTTTCAAGAATTCAAAAGCCTCTCCTTTTCCTTTTCCTTTCCCTTTCCCTTCTCCTTCCCCTTTCCTTCCTTTCCTTTCCTTTTCCATCCTTTCCTCTCTCACACCTCCCACATTTATTGAGCCAAGCACTAAGCTAGATCCTGGGAACACAAAACAGACTAAACTATTGTTTTTGACTTTCATCAGCTCACAAATACAGGATAGGTTATCAGACACACTGATTAATAATTACAGTGTGATAACTGTAATTGAAAATATGTTCAAGGTTCACAGAACAACAGACAAAAGAACAGTGGGCTATTCATGGAAGTCATGAGATGGAGTGAGAGATGGATGAACTGAGTTGATACTGAGTGCCTCGGGAGGCCTAGGACTTTTCTTGGTGGACAAAAGAGAGAAAGGCAGTGTAGGAAACGACCATATTATAAAGGCATTACTATTAAAATTGCAAAGGAAGAAGAATCACAAATAGGAACTGCTGGAGCAGAACAGTGCAACAGTCAAAGTGGTGAACCATCAGTACCTGAGGGTAGGGGCTATGTTTGGTCACTGATGAATCCTCGGTGCCCAGTGAGATGCTTGGCACATACTAGGCCCTCAATAAATATTTGTTCACTAAATGCACAGAAACTTCATTTTGCAGGCAATAGAGAATGAAAATGATTTAAAATATGATCAGGAATGAGTTTATTTTTTTAAAAGGCCAGTCTTATGCAGCTGAGCAGGCAGATTTGTAGAGCAAAGTGTGAGAGAATTTCAGGAAATAGGTAGGTAATGATTGTACATTAGACCTGACAAGGGCTTAACAAGACGGCAGGAAGAAGGGGGAGCAGGAAAGAGATGTGAGAGCTAGTTAGAAAATTCAGAGAGCAGGTGTGTTATTTAGATTGTGCACAAGAAACTGATACAGATGAAGTTAATGAAAACTTCCCGAAAATCTCACTCATACCCTTGAAATAAGTGAATTAGATTCTCCAAGATACTCACAACTACAGAGGGGGAAGAATCTAAAATTACAAACACCAAAGACTAATGTTCAGATTATAGAACATATTTTCAGACAGCGCATTTCTTCTGTGACAGCTACTTCAAAATGTAATAATTTAACGTAGAGAGATCCTCTGCTAAATTTTTCTTGTATGTGTGAAATAATATTTAAAAATCAAAATGGCTCAACAAGTTTGAGAAAATGACAGTATCTATCAAAGCAGTACACATAAAGAACTATGGCCAGTCATTACACTCCAATATCTAGCTCTCAGAAAGGCAGATGTCTGTAGCATCATTATTTATAGCAGTCCTAAACTCACAACTACCTGAATGTCTATCAACTGTAAGTAAATTACTGACTACTACTGAGCAAAGAGAATGGACAAACTACAATCACACAGAAAATATAGAAGAATCTCATAAATCTCATAATATAATTTTGAATAATAGAAGTCAGACCAAAAGGATTTTATTGTATGATTTCATTTACAGATATTTAAAAACAGGTAAGACTAATCTACAATGTTAACTGCCAATATAGAGATAAGTAGGTAGGGTGGATATCTAGGGTGCTGGTTATGCTCTGTTTCTTGATCTGGATGTTGATTAGGTGGATATATTCCTTTTCCAAAACTCCATCAGGGTATAGAGTAAGAAACTGTGCACTTTTCTGTGTATGCTACATTTCAATAAAACATTAAATAATCTGGCTCAGTTCCCATGAGCGTGGCATTAACTGGCTGCCTCCTCTCAGCTTCCGTTTTTCTGATTCTTTCCTTTTATGTTAGAGTGTCAATGATTCAGCCCTTGGGTATCTCCTCTATCTACAGTCACTTCCTGGCTGATCTCATCCAGCTTCATTAAAAAGTATGATGACTTTTAATACAATCAAACACCCAATGACCCCCAAATTTACGTGAACTGAACATGACCAAAACTGAACTTCTGCTATATACTCCTAAACCAAAAAGTATACTCTATTTTATATTTTCCCTATGTCAGTAAATGATATTTCTATCTTTGCCTCTTGGGCCAAAACTTTAACATCATCTTTGATTCCATGCATCTTTCTTTCACGTGCAACATAAAATTCATAAGCATATGCTGTCACTTCCTCCTTTATAATATACGTGTGTGTGTGTGTGCGCGCGCGTGTGTGTATGTGTATACATACATGCAAATTTGGATTCCTTTTTATTTCCTCCACATTCCACATTGATCAAAGTCACTAGCAACTCACCTAAATATTTCAATAGTTTGGTAATGAATCTGCTTACTTCCATTATTTCCCCTCTTCCATGCAGTTCATTATTGATTAAATGTTAAGTCAAATCACATCTGTACTCAGCTGAAACCCTTTCATGGCTTCCATCTCACTCACAGTAAAAGCCAAAGTCCTTCCAAAGCCTATGCCACCCTACAGCAAAATCAATGGCAATTGCCTACTCAGTTCCCTCTGCTACTACCTTCCCTCAATCTTGCTTACCCAGCTGCTGTCACGCTTGCCCTTTGCTGTTCCTAAAGTACACCAGACTATCTTTTGCCTCAGGGCTGTAGTGCAAGTGCAGTGCTGTCTCTCCAGACATCCTCCTGACTTGCTCCCTCACCTCCTTCCAGTCTTTGCTTAAGTGTCACCTCCCAGAGATGGCGGCACTGACCACCCTATTTAATGCCCTCTTCCACTGCACTCTCCATCTCTACCTCATTTTTGTCAATATCACTATCTCTTCCTAATACACTGTGTGGCTGACTTCTTTATTTTACTCATTGTGTCTCCCACCTAGAATGTATGCTCCACTCCGGCAAGGGTCTTTATCTGTTTTCTTCACTGCTTTATCCCCAGCATCTAGAATAGGACTTGGCACATTGCAGAAGGCTCAACAAAATGCTGTTGAATAAATGAGTGAATGAATCCAAGTTCTTCATTTTATAGATGAAGAATATACCCAAACTGTCAAAGGACTTGAAGGCTCATATCCATTTGGCAGAAGATTAATGCTAACCTTTCTGATTTATAGACATCTTCTCTAGGACTCTCTCCCCTTTACTGTGTTCCTTCCTAGGGCCCGAATTACAGAACTCATGGGTATGAGTTCTGTCCCATTTAGTTCCTTCTCAAGAAGAGCCAAAATTATGGCCTTTAAGGGCAACATATTTTATTTGCAACAAAATATTACGTTTTTCAGCAAGAAAAAAAAAAACCCATATTTGTCTCCTCCAGCAGTAATTTCTCGTTTGCTTGGTTTGCATTTGTTGAATTAATGGGTTGAGTGTTGTAAGGTAAACTTGTAGAACATTGTGTAACGATTGTATTCTTCTTGACTTTTAAATTTGGCCCAAAGGCATGATTTGTCCCCCTTATTCTTTAATTTTCAAGTTACGTGTTTAAAAGGGAATCTGGAGACATCCAAAAGATTTTCTTTTATATTATTCTGTACCTCTTTCCTTTATAGGGGATGAGAGATGCTATGGTTAAGAATAGGATACAATCTAAGTCACAAAAAAAGTAACCTATTATAAAACTTCTGAAAAATGTCCACAATGACCATTAAGGGGGCAGAGGGTTCTCTGTCTATTGAAAAATGTTGTCTTAAAAGGTCACAATTCTTAAGCACCCAGAGGGCTCTAGGAATGGTTTGGAAGTTAGAGAATGAACAAATGTGGTGGAGAGTGGTGGAGAGTGCTGATTCTGCTCTGCAAGATAATGTTACATGCTTTCCCCATTGTATTCAGTGGTCAGGACCTGAGGTTTTATTTAGCACGATGTTTTTCTTAATGTGAATCTAGAACAAAAGCTGCCAAATGGAAGCCCCCAAGTCTTACTCAGACCATAGTTGTGTTTTTTTGGTTCACATAGTGTTTTTAAACAACTGTTGCCAATATTTAACATCTTTCATGGATTCTGCAGCTCCTTTTAGAAGAAAATTCAAGATCTGGCAATACCGTGCCCAAGCTTCTCTAAGGAAGAGATTGTCAAAGTGTGGTGCCTGGACCAGCAGCATTAGCATCACCTGGGACCAGTTAGAAATGCAGATGCTCAGGCTCTATCCCAGACCTGCTGGGCCTGGGGCCCAACAGTGTGTGTTTTAACAGGCTCCCTAGGTGACTGTGATACCTGATGCTCCAAGATAACAGTAGTACTTGCAAATCTTAAGTTTCTGGCTGAGCAGTTTCAGTGGGGTGGGGGGAAATACTCTATAGGACATCACAGCCAGGGAAGGCAAAATATTCTCCATAGTTTCATTAATTATATCGGGAACATCAAGTAGCCCCTGGGAAAATCTCTGCAGATGCACTCCTGATGGGGAATATTACAAGGATTGGAGATAAAAATCCCTAAGGAAAATTAGTGGGTAGGAACTCACAGAGAGGAGGAAATTAACTATATTTTAGATAGGACTGCACAAAGGCTTAATGCAACTTAAGATATGCAGATTGATGTGTAATATAAATATATTCACTTTTAGCAAAAGCTTCCCTGAAAGCCACTGCCATTTATTGCATGCTTTTAATTGAGATTTAGTGCATCCCACAAATTGGTCACTTTTTAAAAAAGGAATATAGTTCATTTGGGGAAAGATATTTTAAAAATATTTTGCAAACATTTAGAATCTGTTTTTTTCTGTACTCATCTATCCATCTTTTCATATGCAGGGAAATAAAGTATATGTCACATAGACAATGTTCATTGAACTGAAATCTCTCCAAGTATGATACTATAGAAATAAATGGGTAATTTGGCTCTTAAAGAGAGAAAGTTGATTCTATTTATAAAATACTTGGAAAGAATAGTTTCTAAAAACCTTAGAATATTAAAACTAGTTGGCATTTTGTGCATCCCATTATAAGAATTAAAGTCAATATTACATAAGTGTTAGAAATAAACCCCTGCCAATAATCACTAATGACATAGAAACCAGGCCAATTGAAACCATCCTGGTTCAATATGGTGAAACCTCATCTCTACTAAAAATACAGAAATTAGCTGGGCATAGTGGCATGTGCCTGTAGGCTTGAACCCTGGAGGTGGAGGTTGAAGTGAGCCAGGATCACGCCACTACCTGCACTCCAACCTGGTGACAGAGTGAGACTCTGTCAAAACAAAAGAAAGAAAGAAAGAGAGAGAGAAAGAGAAAGAAAGAAAAGGAAGGAAGGAAAGAAGGAAGGAAGGAAGGAAGGAAGGAAGGAAGGAAGGAAGGAAGGAAGAAAGGAAGAAAGAAAAAAAGAAAGAAAGAAGGAAGGAAGGAAGGAAGGAAGGAAGGAAGGAAGGAAGGAAAGAAAGAAACCAGGCCAACACATCCTGTGTAGCTCAGAAATCACCAGAGCACTGAGGGTTAAAAAACTGCAGATCGCAATATTCAGACAATGCCCACAGACATGAAGTGACCCTGTAGCTGTGAGGCATGACATGACAAGCTCTGTAAGGCATATATATTATACGCAGAACTCAAAGTATTCTTAGATTCATATTCTCAACTCTTGAAGGAAGGTATATGAAGGAGAAGGACTATCACTAGTATTTTATAAACTATAAAAATGGAAAAAGAAAGCTCTTCTTTAAATATGCTCATTTCAGTATTCTTTCAATGACAATTGGACATTTCTAGAGAAAGCATTGCACTTGAATCCAGGGGTCCCAGATGTTCACAACTTCTTGTTTGCTGTATTATACCTGCTTTCTAGCTATTTTTGTAAGTATCTAAAAGGCTCGCTCCTAGTGGAATAGCAGCTCCTCAATGGGTAGGCTATAGCTAATTTATCTTTCTAGTCCATAATTGAATAAATATTATTTGTTCTTATTTAAGTATTATTTTCATTATTATTTAAAGTTTTTGTTTTAAAGTGTTATTTTTTCATTCTTCTACATATTAACTGAGTAACTACTACATGGATTATGGTGGGCTAGGTGCTGCCCAGGGATTAAGAAGTTTAAAAAGGGCTGAGGATGTGTGTTCCCTAGGAGAGAGCTGGAAATGAGATGGACTTAGAAGCAGCATAGGGATGAGGCTAAGAGAGAATGACTTGGGAGAAAGTGTTTAGATGAAATAGAATGTGGTTTTATTTGTATTTTGTTATGCAAAGAAACTGTATCAAATACCTTAATCTTTTTTTTTTTTTTTTTTTGAGATGGAGCCGCACTCTGTCACCCAGGCTGGAGTGTGGTGGTGCAATCTTGACTCACTGCAGCCTCCACCTCCTGGGTTCAAACAATTCTCCTGCCTTAGCCTCCCAAGTAGCTGGGATTACAGGTGCCTGCCACCACGCCTGGCTAATTTTGTATTTTTAGTAGAGACAGGGTTTCACCATGTTGGCCAGGCTCATCTCGAATTCCTGACCTCAAGTGATCTGTCCTCCTTGGCATCCCAAAGGACTGGGATTATTGGCGTGAGCCACCACGCCTGGTCGGCTTGTTCTTAATGAAAAAAAAATCTCCATAATTCTTAAGTCGATGCCATTATTTGGAAGTGTTTTAATTGCACTTATACTTGGCAGCTGAATTATTTTTAGGTGAAATTTTAACACATGCTAAATATAACAAAAATTCAGTCTTTTGCAGGCATTAGCATGATAGCTTAAGCATTCAGATCATGATGATAAGCTTTAGTGGTTTCCATCCACCATACCTTGGCCACTTCTTCTTGGAAAGCCACGAGATTCAAATGGGAGATGTTCACGAGGTCAGGTCCATACACCACCGTGATCATGCGCTGCTCCAGGCGCCCGATGTTCCCCACATCCAAAAGTTCACGTAATTTGGGGTCCTGGACAATAAATGTTGAAAATAATTAGTCTATAACTAGAGATTCCAACGTGACAGCATAATTTCAACTTCTGTTGAGTTAGAATGATTTCAGAACAAAGCTGCTTTTATTCTCACTAGAGAATTGCAGGAGTTTAAGGCTCCCATCCCACAAATGACCTAGAGAGATGAAGCAACTTGCCCAGAGTAGTGGAGAGACAATTTCTGGCTCAAGACTATAGCCTTCAGTTAAGTGCTCTTTCTGTGATCCTATCACACATTTTTATGTGCCATGGTTCTCATTTCCTCCAATCATCCCATAAATTGTGTATTGAAATGAAAAATCTCTATTCTTCTCCTCAATTCCTGAATGCACTAAGACAAAGAAGGTGGTTATTCTGAAATTAAAATATGACAATGCCTATGTAGGGCTAGGGAAGAAACATAGCCCTGGCTCTCCATGTGGACTTGCTCCAACACTGAATACTGATGCAAAAAGACCCAGAATTAGTGTGAGCAAAACCGTGGTGCCTGCCATGCATATGTTGATTTCAGTTCTGTCCTCGGAATGTACTGGGATTTGGACATACGGAACTTCTGCAGTCTTTTCGGAGCAAGTTGCATTCTTTGGGTCATGATAAATGGAAATCCTTTGGAGATATATTCCTGCTGGAAAGGGAGTTTTCCAAAATTTCAAATCTAAAATAGGGCTCAGTCAGCTTGACTGAACTGATTTCCTCCCATAGGACAGGCCCTGAAGGAAATGAGAAGTCCATGCAGAAAATTAGCATCAAATCAATCACTTAGCAAATTTGCTGGCCAGCTTCTGAGACAGGAATACACTTACATTCTTATTTATTTAGCTAAATACTGGGCCAAGAGGTACTGATTACTTAGACTGGCTATTCTGACCTCTTTTGGAGGTTTTGATATACATCATCCTTATGAAGGAATAGTAAATGCTTAAAAAACAAAAAAACAAAAACTACACACAACCAAGAAAGAAAACAAACAAAACCTTTCCAGCTGAGTTACTTTACTTGGTGCCATTAATTCTCTCTTTAGTTAATAAAACCTTCTCTGTTTGGTCGCATGAAGAGTCACATTTTCAGGAAAGTTATGAAGAAAGAAAACCCCATTTCAAAGCTCTGTCTAACATAACTGAAATCTCACTTTCACTAACAAGTTGAAAGCTTATCAAGTACATCAAGCCTCCTAGAAAGATCAAATGCTACCACAAAAACATCAATTTGCATGACCCAGAAAAGGAGAGGTCTATATCAAAAGTTTTATTAAATAAACAATAATAGCAAAAAAGGGAAACATTTAGCACTCTACCATTAATGAGAGATTAAAGGAGAATGTTTGGGAAGAATGAATGGTTTGTGAAGGCTAATTAAACTCGATAACAAGGTATTTTATGAACTGATTAATTGCATCAAAGTGTTTGAACACCACTGAGACAAGGTTCAAAGAGAAAACATATCAGTAATTGTCATTTTGTGGGGTTCTTTTTGGTATACTCAGAAGAGAAAAAGCATTCTTAGAAATCACCTGAAACTTGTAATTATAAATCACAAATTTTAAATCAGTGATTACAGAGTCCATCAATATATTTACCTCCACAATCTTTAGTGGGAAAATATTTAGAAATGAATTGGATCTATACATTGGACCCTGTCTTTCCTTCCAGTGATAGCCACACAACTCATTCTTTGGCTTTTTTCTCCCCCAAGCATTTTTTGTTCAGTCTACACTATTTTACTGCCTAATTCTCATGTCCATTTTTTTTTGCTCATTTTGACATTTTTGCTCAAAACTTGATAAACAGATGATTGGTTAAAGATCGCCACCTCTCAGAATTGCAGACACTAGGTGTGGGGGTCAGGGATTCTCTTGAATCATCCTTAAGATAAAGGAACTCAAGGCAAGTAACGACCACCCAGAGTAGGTGCTCAGAGTAGAAAACAATTCTGGAAAAGAGCTTCTGGGATTCCCACTAAGAATTTATAAGAAACATGACCAACTCTTTCTGAAATATTTGTTTGAAAAGTTTTCCCAGTGAATGTTGCTTATATATCTTTTCTTTTTTCTTTCTTTCTTTCTTTCTTTTTTTTTTTTTTTTTTTTTTGAGATGAGGTCTTGCTCTGTTGCTCAGGCTGCTGTGCAGTGGTGTGATCTCACTGCAACCTCTGCCTCCCGGGTTCAAGCGATTCTCCTGCCTCAGCCTCCCAAGTAGCTGGGACTATAGGGGTGTGCCACCACGCCTGGCTAATTTTTGTATTTTTAGTAGAAACGGGGTTTCTCCATATTGGCCAGGCTGGTCTCAAACTCTTGACCTCAGCTAATGCACCGACCTCAGCCTTCCAAAGTGCTGGGATTACAGGTGTTTTATATCTTTTAAAAGACTATTAGTCTTTATATAAAAGAGAATTTATAATGAAGTATTTAGAAGTGAGGTGTCTGGAATTTAGGTGGATGAAGGCAGGCTGGTAAAATGATGCTGCTGACTTGAATCTGAGGGTAAGTATTGAGGACTCACTGCATGGGATTCTTGCATCCTGGGGCTAACCCACGGTGAAACCCCGTCTTACTAAACAATAAAAAACTAGCGGCGATGGCGGCGCCTGTAGTCCCAGCTTTAACTCGGAAGGCTGAGCAGCAGAGAATGCGTAAACCGGGAGGCGGAGTTTGCAAGTGAGCTGAGATCCGGCCCACTGTACTCCGCCTGGGCGACAGAGCCGAAGACTCCGTCTCAAAAAAAAACCAAAACAAAACAAAAAACAAAAAAAACAAAAAAATTTGGGGAAAAAAATTTAAAAAGGTTACTGTGTATGAACTAAAGGACAGTTAGATTTTTAGTTCAAACCATGTATGGAAAACAGTATGGCCGATACCTCAAGGACCTAGAACTAGGAAGTACCATATGGATCCCAGCCATCCCATTACTGGGTATATACCCAAAAGGAGGGATAATCATGCTGCTATAAAGACACATGCCAACGATGTTTATTGCAGCACTATCACAATAGCGAGTTGTCGTCCCCAAATGTCCATCCAGTGACAGACTGGATTAATGAAAATGTCACATATTACACCATGGAATTACTATGCAGCCATAAAATAAGGATGAGTTTGTGTCCTTTTAGGGCACATGATGCAGGCTGGGAAACCATCCATTCTCAGCAAACTATCGCAAGAACAGAAAACCAAACACCGCCATGTTCTCACTCATAGGTGGGGAACTGAACAATGGGATCACTTGGACTCAGGAAGGGGAACATCACACACCGGGGCCTATCATGGAGGGATGCATTGGGAGTATACCTGATGTAAATGACGAGTTGATGGCGTGCTGACGAGTTGATGGGTGACCACAACCAACATGGCACAAAGTATACTATATGCTAACAAACCTGTGCGTTATGCACATGTACCCTAAAACTAAAAGTAAATTAAAAAAAAGGAACAGTTAGATTTGAGAAACATTTACTCAGAAGAAACCACAATAGTTTAAAACCATATAGTTCTAAATGTAAACAGAGAATTGAAAATATATAACAAGCCAAGTTTCTTACTAACGTCCTTTTTCAGTGATGGAACACGTTGATTTAAACTATGCTTTACTTTCTTTTCCACCTCTGGTCATTTTATTTTTAAAACTGTATCTTTTCTTCATTTATTTCATTTTATCAACACTAACCTTGATTATGTTAGAATTCTCCTTTAAGAAACAAGTTCACTTTTATTTGACCTCTACTCAATAACTTATCTATTTTTGAATGCGACTCTTTGTTAAGCGTATTGATACTCAAGGGGTAGACCGAGAAAGACACTTGTACCTTCAAGTTGTCCTCATTTGTTTTCAGACTTTCAGAGAACACACAAAGAGGGGATTGTCTGGAAGGATAAACTGCAAATGCACGAAGTTTTTAGAGGGCTTTATAGGTAGAAGGAATCTGATGAAAACAGATGTGTAAAAAGTGGTTGTTTCTAGAGTATGACATTCTCAGTTCTTGGGAAATGGGTGGCTGTGTTTCAAAAACAAACAAATAAAATCAAAATAGCTGCAATAACAAAAACTGATAGACAACTGATATGTAAACCATCTTATCTCCCAAACCTATTTTACCAAGGAGTTTTATGTCTGAGTATTTCTCATAGACTCAACTTCCTAAGAAGTTTCCAGAGAAGGATTTACCTATTTGAGTTACTACCAGACTCCAACACATTTTTCCATCCTTGCAATTGATATAACTTCATTAAACATTTTACAAAGAAAACATACCCATAACTCTGTAAAACAAACTAAAGAACACAGTTCAGAGAAAAGTAAGAGGTGAGGTGAACTTGGAATTTCATGTTTTTGCTAAGCTGTCACTCAAGGCCTCCTTTCTGCAGAGAATATCCTAGATGTATCTCCACGGCTGGAATTAACCAGATCAACTCAGAATCCTGGCAGCTATCATTGAATTCCACTTTTAAAGTTAAATCTAGATCATTTCTGTTCCCATAAGTGCTACCAAATAGAGACTGTCTGACTAAGTAAATTCATTTTCTCTCAATCATCAGGATTTGTGATTAAATTACTTCATGTCCGTTGCAAAGAAAGTTGAGTTTTGCTCTTGTTAAATAAAGCTCAGGTTAATGATTCTCATTTTCAGGTAACTGGCCACTGAAGAAAGTAAAGACTGTTCTACACCTAAGAAGCAAGGACTCAATTACAGCACGTGTTACTGTATTATACCATTTAAAATATTCAAAATTAATGGAAGGAATAAACACAGGCTAAAGGATGATTTAAAATAAAAGAATTAAATGCTGGTTTGAATTCTTACTTTTAATATCACTTTTAAAAGGCTATTTTATTTGTATGCCAAGTATCTACAAAATAAAACATCTCTTCAAGACCTTTAGATTTTATTTT
Source organism: Rhinopithecus bieti (assembly GCF_001698545.2). Classification (NCBI taxonomy): domain Eukaryota; kingdom Metazoa; phylum Chordata; class Mammalia; order Primates; family Cercopithecidae; genus Rhinopithecus; species Rhinopithecus bieti. Next base: position 1,858,711 of record NW_016804523.1, read on the forward strand.
GATACCAGAAACATTTTGGTGCAGAAGATATACCTTACTCATTTTTTTCATACTCACAAAATGTATCTTTATTGGATTTTAGGCTTATCCAGTGATTTGTATAAGTTAATTTGATTCCCAGCACTTAATGCAATATTCTAAATCTGAATTACAGTTATATGGGTGAAACTCGATTCCATTCCTATCAATCATCAAGCATATAAGAGTCTTTCCAGTAGCACTCAGTACCTAACAGTTGGAAATGAAAGAGATGGATTCCTTATACTTAACTGAGATTCATATGATTCAGCTTCGCAGTGATAAAGCTACCTTTTCTTTGAAGGCAGAGCTGAATTGCTATGCTTTATTCAAATTTCATTGTAGAGGAAATATATAAATTTATGTCCAGGCTGGTTTCCCATCAAACCCTTGAATTCAACATTTGCATCTCAGAAAATAAAACACAGATTAACAAATTCCCTTTGAATCAACGCTTATCCTCACACCTCTCATTTTCAAGGTTTCTTTCTTTTATATGTGAGTGTGATGAAGGATGTCACTCTGTTCACCAGGATGTACCAGTGGCTTAGGTGGCTCACACAGCCAGCAAGCCTTTATAGAGGAAACACCTATCCATTCGCATTGATAATGACTGAAATATGGTGCTGTGAATATTCTTCTAAATAGAGCAAAAGACTTGGAGGATGTTATTTGTTTAAGTGTTTTTTTCCTGCAAGTAACAGATGGAAAATCTTTAAATATTTTTTAGCTATTTCTTTAACTAGAGGGAGTAGAAGGAGAACAGACTGACTATGTCAAAGAAAAGCAACTATGGATACATACTAGAAAAAAAAAAGAGTTGGTGGAGTACTGCCCTTTCATATCCTGCAATGGTATTACCATAAGAAAAGCATTTATATTTGCTTTGGGATGGAATAATGGTGAATTTGTAAAGTCACTGTATAAGTATAGAAATCTGTTGATGAAGAAGAGAAAATATAGTTAGCTTAGCCATGCATCTTCATCCAAAATAAAGTGGTTTGAAGCTGTCAGGCTTGAATTGATTGAGCTAAAGTGAACACACTATTTAAGTCTAAAACAAAACAAAAAAAAAAATTAGAAGAAACAGGAAGGCGATCATCCAGAATAATATTCTCCTGGTTCACAAACAGAGAAGCTAAAAGTTCCCTGGAGTTCCTATGGAGCTAAAAGTTTGGTTGTGCTTGGAAGTGGTCACAGAGAAGAGATAAATAAAGTTAAAGGAGCATCCCTAAATAGCATCCTAGGCTTTTCCTCATCCCCAGGAACAAGCTCAGGGTCTGGTTTAATGCAGTTTTGAGAGCTAGGAAGGAAGGAAAGATAAGCAGCTGCTGGAGGGCATTCAGGCAGGCTGACCATAGAAGCAGCAGAAAAAAAGGATTGAAATAAAGTATCCACGGTCCTTGGACCAAGAAAATTAGGCTCGTAATGTGGAGAGACAACTTCAGAGCTGGGAAAATGCTGCTATTACCTATTTCCAAAAGTTGCATTGCCTGAGCTATTAGGTTGGTGCAAAAAGTAATGGCAAAACCCCAATTAGTTTTGCACCAACCTAATAGTTGCCCAGGTTGCAATACACATGCTTGGAAGACAGGATCTTTGTCTGGATGCCCCAGAAGTCAACCCAAGTCAAAGATCTGGGGACAAGTGATTTATTTTGGAGATGATTGCAGACAGCACAGTGAGGAGTGGGGAAGTAAGACAAGAAGGGAAGAAGGTCTTTAAAGACTGTGTTAATTAGCAGTTTACTATTTTGGGCAACTGAGGCTCAAAACACTAGGGACATTTGGAGACAGTATGAAGAACACATCTGAGGATGTCTCTAAGTAGCCTGGAAACTGTAGTATTTATCTGTTCAGTCAAATCCATTATTGGTGGACAGTCATTCCTGGGGTGCTAACTCCCTTGCATTTCCATAGCCGGAAAACATTCTCAGGACTATATGGGAACTCTCGTTAGGTAACCTCTGTGCATGAACCAATAGAATATCAATGGATTCTCTGGGAATAGGGCATAGCTAAACAAAAAGCAGCAGAAACCTC
>NW_016804523.1:1864608-1893441 GCF_001698545.2 Rhinopithecus bieti
GCTATAAAGACACATGCACACGTATGTTTATTGAGGCACTATTCACAATAGCAAAGACTTGGAATCAACCCAAATGTCCATCAGTGACAGACGGGATTAAGAAAATGTGGCACATATACACCATGGAATACTATGCAGCCATAAAAAAGGATGAGTTTGTGTCCTTTGTAGGGACATGGATGCATCTGGAAACCATCATTCTCAGCAAACTATCACAAGAACAGAAAACCAAATACTGCATGTTCTCACTCATAGGTGGGAATTGAACAATGAGATCACTTGGACACAGGAAGGGGGGAACATCACACACCGGGTCCTATTGTGGGGAGTGGGGTGGGGGGGGGAGGGATAGCATTAGGAGATATACCTAATGTAAATGATGAGTTAATGGGTGCAGCACAACAACATGGCACATGTATACTTATGTAACAAATCTGCACATTGTGCACATGTACCCTAGAACTTAAAGTATAATAATAAAAAAGAGCATATCAATGGATTGAATACTCCTGTTACAACACTAAAGAAGTGATTATAAGAAATAAAGAAATGTTATCTTGATATTGATTAATCTTCATGTATTCAATGATCTACAATTGAAAGAATTTCATCTGATACGCTACTAAGATTCTTTTTTTTCTTTTTCTTTTTTTTTTGAGACAGAGTCTTGCTCTGTCACCGGGCTGGAATGCAGTGGCATGATCTCGGCTCACTGGAACCTCTTCCTCCCGGGTTCAAGCGATTCTCCTGCCTCATCCTCCTGAGTAGCTGGGACTCCAGGCGTGTACTGCCAACCACGCCCAGCTAATTTTTGTTTTTTTAGTAGAGACGCGGTTTCACCATGTTGGCCAGGGTGGTCTCCATCTCTTGACCTCGTGATCCACCCGCCTCGGCCTCCCAAAGTGCTGACTCTGTTCGGTTCTCTATAAAAATGATACATATGGCCTGGCGCAGTGGCTCACGCCTGTAATCTCAGCACTTTGGGAGGCCGAGGCGGGTGGATCACGAGGTCAGGAGATCAAGACCATCCTAGCTAACATGGTGAAACCCCGTCTCTATCAAAAATACAAAAAATTAGCCGGGCGTGGTGGCGGGCGCCTGTAGTCGCAGCTACTGGGAGGCTGAGGCAGGAGAATGGGGTGAACCCGGGAGGCGGAGCTTGCAGTGAGCGGAGATCGCCTCCAGCCTGGGCGACAGAGCGAGACACCGTCTCAAAAAAAAAAAAAGATACATATAACAAAAAGTTCTTCTAATTAGTGACTGTGTCAACAATCACACTAGCTGTTCTGTATCTTCTTCCCCCTATTTAATCTACAAAGCAACACAGAGAGATAGCTATTGCTATTCCAATTTCACATGAGGTGCTGAAAGATGAAGTAATTTGCTCAGTTTTATAAAATGGTGTAAAGGGAGATTTGAATCCAAGTACACCTGATGGTAAACTCTAAGCCCTCTCCATATCACACTGTGTTACAAAGTATATCCAATTTGATGCAGTTTATATAAAATAGTGCAAATAGTTCAATTGGCAGAATAAAACTTCAATAGCAAGCATTCAAGTTACCTTGTTTAGTGATATTTTAGGCAGTTTGTTAAAAATATAAAATAATGCATATGAGAAATCAAAATAGGAAAGAAAGGTGGTCTCATGGAAGTACTTGCCTTCCTAGGAAAGAGTCGAAGCTAAATGGTCAATTTTAATCATTATTTGTACAATCATCCCTGCTGAAAATAAAAGTGCATGAAATATAGCAATTTGAAAACTAGTCAATGGAAAAGTAGTTAGCTTTTCCTCCTCATGGAGTCAGTATTTGTCAAACTTAAAAATTCTAAAGTATAGACAGGTTGTCAGCCATGTTTTAAACTATCCCCCCAGTCTTTTTGACATATGCTACCACCTGTCTGCCAGCAAATTTGTATGCAGAGCCCTTACCACTGCAACGCATAAAAATCCACATGCCCTGAGGGGTGACGGTGTGTGCAAAGCAGACAGTTAGGATCCTATGTGCCTTCCTGTTTAAACCCCCCACAGAGCATGGAAAGCATTATATTTCCCTTCAACTTTCATCCGAGGTCAATGCTTCTAGCTATCACAATGAGGCCTGTTTGTTAATAGAATGCACAGACACCTTTACAGTGAGTCCGCAGCATCTCCCTAGTTGATGAGTTCTTTATTGGTGAGATTTAAGTTTTCCTATTTTGTAAAGATATCTGCTTCCTTCCATGGTACTTTGCTATAGTTAGATGTGCCAAAGGGGCTTCTAGAATCTCAGAGCATAATTTAAAATCAAACATATCAAAAAAGGAGGAGGACAATTCATTAATAACGACAAACACAATGTTCCTTTATTAAGAAAATCCATCATCTATGCTGTGGGTTTTTGACACGTGGAGGAAAGAGGAAAACAGCAGACAGCCTGTATTCTATTTCTTTTCTTTCTTTTTTTTTTTTTGGTGGGGTGGGGACGGAGTTGCTCTGTCACCCAGGGCTGGAGTGCAGTGGTGCAATCTGAGTTCCCTGCAGCCTCTACCTCCTGGGCTTATGTGATTCTTATGCCTCAGCCCCCAAATAGCTGGGACCACCGGTGTGCACCACCACACCTGGCTAATTTTTGTATTTTTAATAGAGATGAGTTTTTGCTATGTTGGCCAGGCTGGTCTCAAACTCCTGGCCTCAAGTGATCTGTTGGTCTCTGCCTCCCAAAATGTTAGGATTGCAAGTGTGAGCCACCCTGCCTGACCAGACAGCCTGCATTGCGTTTGGCTTTGAGTTCTGGCTCTGTCGTTTGAAGCAATGTGACCTTAAAAAGTTTTGTTAATCATTCTGTGCCTCTGTTTTCCAAACTGTGGGATGAGGATAATAGTAGTGTCCCCTTAAAAAGGTTATTATAGGAAATAAATGAATCATTACATGTTAAGAGCTCAGAGCCACACATAACAAGCTGTGAGTACTTGAAAAAAATTAACAGCTGGTGGCATACTTAAAATAAGTAATCAATCAATCAAGTCAGTCACCACAAAAATATATTCTTTATGTATATGTGACACATTAGAGTTTGCAGATTTGATTTTGATCACCGCACTAATGTAAGGCGACCAGGCATTGCTATTATTATCCACCTTGAGGGAAGACTAAGTTGAAACTCAGGGAATACAAGTTGCCTAATTTTCAAAGCTAGTTAAATGGAAGAACCAGACACTGAAAAGTTCTACAAATGAAAATGAAACACATTACGGGGGGAACATACTGAATAACTTAATCTCTTACAGAGACCAAAACATTTTAGCATACCTATGTATATCCATTTACTTACTTTGAGATTTGTCGATCAGTATGTATATTTGTGTGCACATTTAGGTATACATTCATGGTTTGTGTATATTTGACTGCCTATATTCTAAACATTTGCATTTTAATTTTGTTTTTCCCTTAATTCATTTTTCCATGGAAAGCTTAATTTAAAGAGTGCTAAAGAACAAGTCATTTCTAGATCTTTTCCGTTTCTGGTTCTTCCATTTAACTAGCTTTGTAAATTAGGCAACTCATATTCTCAAATCATTAACTAGTTTCCACCCAAGGTGGATGACAATAGCAATGTCTGTTCACCTTATATCATTAGAGTGGTGATCAAAATTAAAGCCTCAAACTCTAAGGTATCACATGTACATAAAGTATTAATGTATTTTTGCGGAGACTGACATGATTACTTATTTTAAGAATGTCATGAAAAAATGCAGTGAAATAAATGTTAATTGTTACTTATCTTTTTCTTTTTAAAATTATAAATGATTGTAGGAGTTAAAAGGAGCGAGAAAATTTCCCACCAATTCACTACAGGTAACTGAAGGAGTTTAAAGTAAATGGGTAATTGATCTATAAAGCTAAATATAGATGTGAATATATATTTGCTGAAAGTTATAAAAATATTCTAAGAGTAAATATTATTTGATTTTAAGGTTTATTTCCTTTGATTTATTTATATATCTTTTTTGTTACTCTAGATACACATGGGTTAATCATATTCTATAATACATAAAAATCAATAATATATTATACCTTCAGAAACACAGGGATATAAAGATCTTCACTATTAGGTACTCAAAAAATAGCAGTATATGATGTGGGATTAAAATATATATATATATATATGTATATGTATATATGTACTCTCTTTTTTTCTTGAACTAGTTCCACCCAATACCTTTTTGTGAAATGTAGTTTAGAAGAAATGTGGTTTAGACGATAGGAAGATTGATTCACAATTCCACTTCAGCCTAAGATTTCCTAGTATTGTTAGGTAATTTCAACAATGAAGTACAAAAAGACAGATTACACTGGGCCATGAATTGGTTGCCTCTTGTGGTATGCTGGTAAATGTTTAACAACAGGCTTTTAACAAATCAAAACAAACAAAAAATAACAAAACCAAAAACCCCGAAACAACAACAACAGCAAGAAAACCCTCAAAATTCCCAAATGTTAGCATTTACTGTTTTCCATGGTATAAATACTCACAACACAGCCAGTTTCAAGCCACCCTGATGATCTCACTGAATTCAGAATTAGAAAAAGATCTGCCAGTAGCATACTATTTCACCATACAGCTACAAGACTATAAATAGCCTCAAAATCATACTTAATCATAACATTTAATAAAATAATTAGAAAGTGATGAGTTTTGAGTATTCTTTACCTGCATTTTTAATATAATTTACTTAGCTTTAGGTTTAAATTATTTAATTAATCATAATGGCTGTGTGTATCAATCTGTAGCAAATTTAGCAAATATTTAACAATTGGCTCTCATGAACTGGTACAAGCCGACTTCAGCACACTGCCAGTCACATTTAGAGGTGGTCTATAAGTCATAAAACTTAGTAGAAGGACGACTCTATGCTTCTGGGAAACAGGAAAAGGCCTCAGTTTGAACAGCATTGCTCCAAATCTCTTATTGGCATCAATTTTTAGCTCCCATCTGGCTTTCTTCTTCCTAGCAGGAGATTGCATCATGAATGCTTTCAAGATCTCGCTCCTTAGGCCTTCTCTGAGATACATAAATAGAATCCACTCTGAGTATTCCCCAAGAATGGTTCTGTTGGGCCTCGTCTCCTGGGCTCCATATCTCAGATATAGACCATTCTTGGGGAATACTGTGTGCAGTACATACAGTACAGTCCAACTCAAAGGGAAATGTAATTAGGATATTTCACTATAAAGTTTGATGACTTATGCAGCTTTCTCCTCATGGGGGAATCTGTTTCTTTAGAGAGGCTCTGCTGTTGACCAATGCTCCAAGACTCTTTCGTAGAAGATTCAGCATTTTCCTTGTGCTTGGGGGCATCTGCCTCATGGTCCTTATTCATCCAGTAAACAAATATTTATTGAGCACCTACTATTTATCTGTCATTGTACTAGTTAATGGAGCTATACCAGTGAACAAAAACAGACACTTACACCCTGGTGGTGCTTACATTCTGGCGAAGAAACGGGCATTAAATTAATCAAACAGCCTCATTAATGTGTGCAAAAGAGTTTAGTAGGTGAGTCTAACATAATTAATGAAATCAGAGAGGGCTTCCCTAAACAAGCATACGATGAGCTGAAATTTGAAAGATGGAGAAGAGTCTTAGATGAAGGAGGAGATAGTAGGAAGTACTTCAGGCAGTGGAATAGCATGTTATGCAAATTTCTTGTGGTAGGAGGAAGAGAAGCAAGGATGAGAAAATTAAAAGCTAGTAGAGAAGGATGGGTGAAATGAAGATGGATAGGTAGGGAGCCAGATTCTGCAAGGAGGTAAGGTTTGTTCTTGTCAAGGCATTTTAAGCCCTCAAGCAAGAGGAAGCCACCAAATGGCTTTAAACAGGGGAAGGATGGAACGTGACTTGCTAGAATGTGGGGGACAGATTTGGAGAGATATGTAAGAGGCAAAATCAGCTTGACTTGATGTTGGATTCAGTGGGGTTGAAGAAATGGAGATGCCAGTAATAACCTCCAGTTTCTGAACTGCATAACTGAGAGAAAGGAGTTGTAGTTAAGAGTGGCAGGGAGACCTGGAGAAGGACGCTGTTGAGGAGGAGTAGAGGGTATGATTATGATTATGAGTTTGGTTTTTGATATGCAAAGTCCGAGGTGCCTTTGGGGCCATCCCTCCTTGCCGAACATAAATCTAATTGGAAAGGTTTTATGTACCAGGGTATGGTATAGAACACAAAGCCCTTGATTTCAGTTTTATTCCGGATAGAAGTTCAAATTCAGCAAAAGCAACTTGCAGAGCAAGATGTCAAGTAGATTTGTTACACATTCTCCTCTTCCATGCATTTCAGGTCATTGTTCTTTAATCCTGAATTTTTTTTTTTTTACCTTTGATTCTTGTGTTAAAGTCATTTTATATTTATCAAAATGTTGTCCAGAAGAGCAAAATAAAGTATGTTCATCAAAGAATGGTTTCTAAAGAGACTCAAAGAGAGGTGACACATTTTGTATAAATCTCCTCAGAAGATGGATAGTAACAAAGATTTTTGTGCATTGTTGCATTCAGTAGGGAAAGTGGATACTTGAAAATAAAGGCACTTTATCAAAAACATTGATTTCTAAAGCTATTATGTATTGCGAAGGTGGTTTTGAATAGTGATTTGGAACAAAAAAAGCATCTCCAAAGCATGATATATTAGATGGTCCTCTACATAAAACAAAAGAAGTATAAATCACTGTCTTCCCTATAAATTTGATTTTCCCAAACCCAACTAATTTGCGAAATTCTTAAATATTTTAGTATATTCAAGGGAACATATATAACAAAATCATTTAAGGACATTAGACAGAATAGTATACAGCTTTTAAAGTAATGTTTATGAAGAGTTTTAAAGAATAAGATACAATGCTTATGGTGTATTAGATATAAATACAACATTAAAAACTTTACATATTTTAATTCTGTGCAACTATGAGCATTTAGAACAAAGACTGCAAGGAAATACAATGTAATATTAACAATGCTACACGGTGGAATCATAGGTGATTTTTTTTCAGATGAAAGAAGCTTCTGAATATGAATTTATTGCATGCTCATAAAAAGTTCAAGCAATTTAGAAAATTAAATGAAATTAACTCCAGATCCCACTAGCCAGAAGCAACCATTAAAAACATGGTGGAGAACATGTTTCCAGACCAGTGCTGTCAACAGAAATTTTTGGTGATGCTGGGACTATTCCAAATATGAGCGATCCAATATGGTAGCCACTAGCTACACACGGCTATTGAATACTTGAAATGTGGCTAATGCAATTTTTAATTTGGTTGAATTTAAATTAATTCAGATTTAAGTAGCAATATGAGGCCAGTGTCTACCAAGTTGAATGGTGCAGTTCTAGACATTTCTCTACATGGACATACATACACACACACACACACACACACACACACACACAATTTTACATAAATAGAATCAGAGTAAACATACTTATTTGTAACTTGACTGCTTACTGATATACCGATAAAATATTTATAAATATAGAAATATATTTCCCTCTTAATTTGGTTCTGTAGTATTCTACTATATAGATGCACCATAATATATTTAACACATTTCTCATCACTGGACAGGTTTTATTATAATAAACAACGCTTCAGTGAGCATCTGTGTGTGTGTGTATATATATATAGTGTATGCATACATATATAATTGAATACTTGAATGATAATTTACTTAGGATAAATTCCTGGTATGTAATTGCAGGGCCAAAGGTATTGATATTTCAATTTACGATACCTATAGCATATGAGATCACCTACATAGTTTATTGACAATTTTTTTCATCTTTGATAGTCTGCTGAAAAAATAGAGTATCTTGTTACTATTTTTATTTGTGTTTTAAAATGACTAGTTATGGGAAATATCTATTCTTATTTATTGGGCATTCACATGTCTTTTAGAGCAGAAAGAGTTTGTTAAGGCTATAATCCCCCTATTCAAGTAGGATGTTCTTTATTTTCTTATTGATTTATAAGCAGCTTTTTTGGGGGCTGTTTAAGTGTTTATTGACCCTTTGCCTGATACATATGTTGTAATATTTCTTTCAAATGTATCATTTGGTTTAATGCCAAATGATGTGGTATTTTCTCCTATAGAAATTTAATTTTTTGATATTTAGTTCTATCAATATTTTCACTATAATTTTTCTGATTTATTGCCATGTATAAAAAAGCTTTCCTTACCTTGATATTATAAAAATATTCCATTTACAGGAATTTATTTTCTCTTCATCATGTTATATACTTTATAAATGTTTATAAGATCCATGAACTCATTTCCTTACTATAATATTGAGAAAATATAAAATAAAATCATTTTCAAAACAACTGAGAATCAAGTTTTCAGGGAACTTGTGGTGATAGTTTCTTTTCAATCTATACATCGAGACTTACAAATGCTAAACCTTTTATAAGAATCTTATGATATGGATTGAAAGTTAGATATTAGCACAGAAGGGAGCCACCTATTAGACCATATTCTGAATTTCCCATTGTGAGGTTTTCATAATACACACAGGCATGCTAAACAGACATGGCTAATATCCCTGGAGTTCAGTACCCAAATGTTGTCCATTGTTAAACTCATCACCCCCAGAAAACCCTAAAGCAGCTCTGCAATTGTTATGCTCTAATACCTGAGCACTTGAATGAAAATATCATAATTGATAGTTGTGGTCATTGATGTCATTTTATATGACTGCTGTTTAGGCTAAGTGTGTGGCACACAGTTCCTTATACATAGAAGAAATTACAAATTTAGCATGGTATTGGACGGTATTAGGCACTTCTTGTGGGGCCTTTCAACATATTATTTTTTCTTTTAGATAAAGAGACAAGCATTTAGACATTTCATGTATGCAATAGAGCCAGTATCCACAGTTCCAAGCTCTATTGCTTTATCGTTAGATATAAAGCAAATAGAATGGACTTGTACCCACTCACACATCTCACATCCAGATCTGTCTCTGCTCACTTGTGTGTTAAGCTGGGCCATGTCTGAGGGTAACACTTAAATCTGGTTATCTAGTTAGAACCCCAAATTCTTCCTGAAAAGTCATTAAGAGATGGTGACTTTCTTCAGATTGTCTCAGAAAATGTCCTTCTTGTGGGTATAGCTCAGGGGTAGAGTATTTGACTTCAGAAAATGTCCTTTTTATAGAAAGAAGTATGGCTGTGTCATTAATTAGGCTGGTAGTTCCATTTTTGTGTAATGAAGCTCTGCTAGGGAAGGGGCTTTAAACTCTCAAGAGCACAGGAGAGGCTATGGAGACCTAGACAACCTGATACATGTGGCTCAATCAGTAACTGGGGCAGAAGGGTCTAAGGTAATCTACAGATCTATGGGGTTTAGTGGATGCACAATAATCCAATGCACCTATGGAGGATCACAGGACATTTAATCCCTCTGGAATATGTAAACCAGAGTGTAGTTGGACTTCCTGGCGAAACCTCTAGAATTTTACTACAGGGAGTTGGGTTGAGCAGTGAAACAACCATTGTTGCTATGCCACCCTTCCTCCATCCAATGGACGGCAAAGATGAGGGCTTGAGAGCTGCCTTCTCCAAAGCTGACTTGTGGATCTTTATGTCATAGAATCCCAGGAAAACTCTGAACGTTTACTGAAGCGACCTTTCCTACAATAATTGATTCACCTATATGCAAATGAATGTTCTAGGAGCTCTACCGATACCATAAACATACTTTTTCATTTGTGTTTTTTATTCATTCAACAATCTTTATGCCTTTATTGCCATTTTCTATACCAGGGTTATGTTTATGAATGTGGCACAGTCTTTGCCCTCAAGCTTCTAATGATCTGGTAGCAGAGAATATGTTTATTTAAAATAAAACTTCTCATCACTATCATAATGAGCTGGGACCCTTACCTCACACTATATGCAAAAATCAACTTGAAATTTATCATAGACCTAAATGTAAGAGCTAAAACTCTAAAGATCTTAGAAAAAACCTAGGTATAAGTCATTGAGATCTTGGGTTAGGCAATGGTTTCTTACATAACCAAGAGGACAAGTAACAAAAGAAAATATAGATAAATTGAACTTTATAAAAAACAAAAACTTCGTGCTACAAAGGACACTATCAAGAAAGTAAAAAGACAACCAAGAGAATGGAAGAAAATATTTATGAATTCTACCTGAAAGGAATTTATCAAATAAACTGCTGGTGGGCAGGTAAAATGTCACAGCCAATTTGGAAAACAGTTTGCAATTCCTTAAAATGTTAAACACAGCCATCATATGACCCAGCAATTACGCTCTTAGGTATATACCTACGAGAAATGAAAACATGTTCACATAAAAACTCATATTTGAAAGTTCATGGCAGCATTTTCATAATAGCCAAAAGTAAAAACAAGCCAAATGTCTATCAACTGATGAATGGAAAATCAAATATGATATATACATGCAATTGAGTACTATCTGACAATTAACAGCAATGAAGTACTGTTATATGCTACAACATGGATTAACCTTGAAAACATTATGCTAAGTGAAAGAAGCCAGTCACTACATACCAGGTATTACGTTGGTATAAAAGTAATTGCAGTTTTGGCCATTACTTTCATGAGCAAAAACAGCAATTACTTTTGCACCAACATAATATTATATGATTCCATTTATATGAAATTTCTAGAATAGTTAAACACATAGAGACACAAAGATAAATGGTTACCAGGGTCTGGGAAGAGGAAGGAAGGAAGAGTGCTTATTAATGGGTGGGGGTTTCTTTTTGGAGTGATGAAAATATTCTAAAATTATATACTGATGCTCATTTCACATCTATGAATATACTGAATATACTAAAAACCACTGAATTGTTCACATTAGAAGGGTTAATTTATTGGTGTGCAAATACAGATATTCACCCCAAAGTACCTGTGCACCCTTTGTGATGTGTATACCATGGTTTGAAAACCGTTGCTTCAGAACACATGTATGAGGCTGGCCATAGTGGTCAGACACCTGTAGGTGGCTGACCACCTACTTGGTGGGATGAGGAAGGAGGATTGCTTGAGCCCAGGAGATTGAGATTTCAGTGAACTATGATCACACCACTTCACTTAAGCCTGGGTGACACAGCACGACTTCCATCTCTTAAAAAAAAGAACCATGTGTAAATCATGGAATTCAGTGTGTTTGAAGAAAACTTCAAAATATTTTTACTCTTGACAGATGCTCAAGTTTTCTTGGCCTAATAATAGGTGGTAAATTGAAGAGAAAAAAGATGGTTAAAACAGCAGAGACTGACTAGATAGATGCGTTGGAGTCAGCAGTTACAACATGCACAGCTTTCGAAGGACACATTTAGCTTGGCATAATGACTTTTAATTCTTAACTCTCTTGAACTGTACCTCACTATTCTTGCCTCATCCAACTGCTGGAGCATTTTCAAACTTTTAATCTCCTCATTCAGATGCTCTAAGTCACAAATATTAATGTTTGAACCATGTCTTGTATTTTTGGGAAATGTATAGTTATGACATAAGTCAATCTATTAGGTTGGTGCAAAAGTAATTGCAACTTCTGCCATTGAAAGTAATGGCAAAAACCGCAACTGCTTTTGCATCAACCTAATAAAATCTGTAGCCTCATCTCCAATAGCTAAGACTATTTTTGCTCTGTTGACATGCGTACTGCATATATGAAAAGTTGAAGGAAATTAACACTTTCAAATCAATAAAGTTTTTCTTATTTTGGCAGGGAATAAGAGAAGGGCATTTAACTTCCCCTTAGCTCTGAAAGCCCTAGGGATGCTAGGGCCAGTTTGCTAGGGTATATTTAAAAGATTAAGATGCTTGTATTTATACATCTCAATACATTCAGGAGTTAATAGTGCCAAATTACAGAGGCCATCGCTGTTGTGCAATTGATGATTGCTGCAGTCTTCTGATTATGGTAAAATAGTGAATTCATTCAAATTTAAGAAACTGTAATTAAAATAAAGCTCTGTCTGGAACCCAAAAAATTACCTCTAATATTTGTATTTCTTATCCTCATTCCTTCATTTATTTCTTCAGAAAACGTTTGAGTTGCTACACTGTGCATGTTGCTATGCCAACTGACTCATATTTGTGCTTTCATATAATACATTTATGAAACATTTTATAAAAGGCATTAGTGTCTTATGCAGGAAGATACCCTATAAATCTAAGTATCCTTATCTAAATATCAGGAACTATTTTCTTATTTGAATTATTTAACAGATGTCACATGATAATGTAAAGCTATCTAATTTGGGTGAGGAATGGGACATTACATGATAAAGTATGTTTTAAGGCAAAACAAGTTTGCCCTGTGGGTATACCCTTTTCCTTGAAGCCAGAGTTGATTTCCAGCTCATTTTAAAGTCCATTTAGAACACTGAGTAAAGAGAGTAATTATGTTTATCAACCACATGGTAGAGCCCAAAATCTTTACAGAATCCCAAAGCTCATTTTCAAAGAAATTTTAAATTTGCATGTGATACTAGGTCCTAGACTATGTAAAAATGGAAGCTTTTAAATTACACATATGATTTAAATTTGGTGCTCTCTCTAGCTATTTTAAACATGTATTTATGGGTTTATTTTTAAAGAAATAACATGCATGCATTAAAGAGCACAGAATACATTAATTTTAAGTATACAACTTGATGATCTTTACATTTTACACATCCTGTAACGACACCCAAGTACACAGAGATAGAGCACACTCCCAGCTCCCTATATGTTCTAGTCATTAAAAAAATTATTGGACGAGTAAAAATTGTATATATATACATGGTGTACAACATGATGCTTTGATATATGTATTCACTGTGGAATGGCTAAATCAAGCTATTTAACATGAGCATTACCTCATATGCTCATCAGTTTGGGGGATGATTTTTACATCCAACTTTTACAAATTCTAATTCTTAAATTTCTCAATCTATTCATTTTTAAAATCATCCTGACTATATCCATTCATTCACTCACTCATTCATTCAATACATATTTAATGAAGGCAAAATATGTGTCAGGCACATGTAAATAACACATATAATGCTTACAGGTAGAAGAACAATAAACAAATAACTGTAATGAACAAGAGCATTTCAGAGAAGAAGTCAATGAAGAAAATAAAATGGGGTAAGGTAAAATAATGAGTGGATTGGGGTAGGAACATTAGATAAAAGAAAAAGGGGTTACACCAAAGTCTGGAGAAGAGAAGAAAGTTCCAGGAGGTGCTGATACCCTGGGGTGGGAATGGATTGACTTGCTCCAGGAACACAGAGTCCAGAGAGGCTGGAACATAGCAAGAGAGCAGCACAGTGATCTGTGATGAGGTGGTTGGGGCAAAGGGCAAATTCTAGGCCAACTCACAAGAGCTCTTAGAGAAATGGAGTTTAGATTTCTATTTGAAACACAAAAGAAGTCTGTTAGGTTTAATGTAGGGGAGTGAAATGATTTAATTTATATTTTTGTAAGATCACTTTGTCTGCCATGTGCAAAACTGGAGGCAGGAAGCCAATTAAGAGGCTATTTCAATTGAGTCTATTTCATGGAGGTTGGACTAATGCGAGGTCTACGGAGATGGAGAGAAGTGGATGCCTTGGATGTAATTTGGATATGGATGCAATAGGCCTTGGTGAGGAATGGGATGTGGGACTGTGGTAGATGGTACTGAGGGAAAGAAATAAATTCAGGATAATTCCCCGGTTTTGGCATTATAAATGGGGGATACTGTTGTTATTTATCAAGCCTGATATTAGGGAAAGCTATGGATTTAGAATTGGGAACCATCTCCTGCTTAAACCATTAGAACAACTCCCTTATGAGTGTCCACTTTTAGGCATGCCCCCCAACAATTCATTCTAGAATAACAGCAATTAGCAAAACTGATCCAAAAGCAAGGGAAATTTTTAACAACAGATCAAAATTAAGAAAATCTTGAAATACTTTTCAAAGTGTTGTCTTAAAGAAATGTTCAGGGCTTATAAAGGTTTGAGAGGAATTCTGTCAGTCTATCACAACAAGGATAAATTCTACATTTAGTAATAAAATAAATAGATGTAGAACTTTTTAATTTTATGAAAACATCAAGTCCCTCATTCAAAGCCTGACAGAGTTGATGTAAGAACAGACAACATGGGCCATCTCACTTACGAATATAATTGTAAATATCCTAAAAAAGACACTACCATATCGAGTTGGGTAGATAGGGCACTAATAATAATTGTGATCATACTAGTGGTAGTCGTATAATATTGATCAAGTTTATTCTGTGTCAGGCACCTTGTGGATTTTTTTTTTTTTTTTTTGGCCTTTCGAGGGAGATGCTGTTACTGTCTTTCTTCTTTTAGAGGAGGAAATGAAGGCACAGAGAGGTTAAATAACTTGCTCTGTTTATGCCCCTAGTTGGATAAACTTATTTTGCAAGTCCATGGAGAAAGTACTGTGTTATTTAATAAGTGATTAAAATTTTAATTATTTGGAAAATTAACTTAGATCTTTTTACTATTTCACAAATCACATTGATGTTCAAATAAAGAGTTAAATGTAAACAACAAAACCACAATGATGAAACTATAGGAAAATTTGTATATATTATTGGAACAGGAAAGCAACACTATGAAAGAGAACACTGAACATAAAATGTTTAAGTAGCCAAGTCATGGAATCAAGCCAAGTGCCCATCAATGGATGACTGAATAAAGGAAATGTGCTATATGTGCACTATAGAATACTACACAGTCATGAAAATCATGAAATCGTGTCTTATGCAGCAAAATGGATGAAGCTGGAGGCCATTATCCTGAAAGAACTAACTCAGAAACAGAAAATCATATACCACATGTTCTCACTTACAAGTGAGAGCTAAGCCATGGGTACACATGGACAGAAAGATGACCATAATAGACACTGGGGACTC
The DNA here is from genome assembly GCF_001698545.2 of Rhinopithecus bieti. NCBI lineage: Eukaryota > Metazoa > Chordata > Mammalia > Primates > Cercopithecidae > Rhinopithecus > Rhinopithecus bieti. Next base: position 1,879,556 of record NW_016804523.1, read on the forward strand.
CTAATGTGGGGAGGATGAGAGGAGAGTGAATGTTGAAAAATTACCTGTTTTCAACATTGATATGATATTCACTTTTTGGGTGGTGGGTACACTAGAAGCCTAAACCTCAGCATTATGAAACTTATCCATGTAACAAATCTACACATGTACCCCTGAGTCTGTTTTTTAAAAAAGAAAGAGCGCTTAAAAAAAAAAAGAAAACATGAAACATAAAATAAATGTTAAAATCAAAATTAACAAAAATACAATAAACTGGAAGAACTATTTGACAAAGAGAAAGGTTGATGTTTCTAGTATAAACAGAGATACTGCAAATCAATATGTTTGAAAAATATTCAGCAAAAGCACAAAATATTGGTGTAAGGATGTTATATTTTAAAGAAAAATGAGGTAATAAGTATGTTCAATTATGAGGAATTCAAAATTAATCAAGTTAACTAAGTATATAGATGGAAATACTATACAGCCTTAAAATTATATTTATATTGTAGAAGAATACCTCTTGTTAAGAAAAAAAATCTGACATGGTAAGGGAAAATAGGTTTTAAAATGGAATATGCTGTTATGTTATTAACTGTGCTCTATATATGTGTGATATGTGTTCACACATACATATATACTCTCTCAAGATACAAGAGATTTTACTTCTCAGTTCTGAGAGTGTGGGAAATTGTATTTTTCATGCATTTTATGATATTTCCAGTATTCTATATAGTAATATATTATGTATTATAGTAATATATACTAATGTGTTATGTCTATAACAGATGTGTGTGGGGGGAAGTTACAGGGTTATATAGTAAAGTAAAATGTTACTTCAAGCCTTAATTGGTTTTTTTTTTACATTTAGTGAAACTTCATAGGATCAGGGTTTTTTAAAAAATAAATTTACTTAAAAAAATCCCCAGTGATATTTATAACAAATACGCTCAGTAGCTAACAAATCCTCTACCCAGAAAGGACAACACCCAAGACCTTAGTGTTGCACAATTCCAGGAGGCATCCTCAGATCATATTATAAAATAAAATATTCTATATTACATTTCATAAGAAATAAAATTCTATTCATACAATACAATGTGAATTGACCTCTTGAATTGCCCAACATGAGGGTGGAGGTAATATAAGATATTGCCTGAAATTTAATTTTAAAAGCCTGGTTTTTACTCTTCCTGCCTCTTTTATAGTCCTCACCCTAACAATGACAGACAACCAAATAATGCTTTCCCTTGCTTTGCTTGTAGTTGAAAACTGTTGTTTGGCTGATCAAGAAATTCTAATGAGAAACTTTCCATGAAAAGCACTCAAATCACAGCTTTATAGATACTCTGTTTTATGTATTTACTTGGGAAACCTTAATAATTGTGTAATTAGAATGAATCATATCATATGTGTAAAAAAAGAATTAGGACATACTCAAAAAAGAATGATTAAGAATTGGAAATTGTTTAATCTGCAAATTTCTTTAGACTGGCATGTCTAAAACACTTGAGTTTCGTTTATATTACATATTTTTTAAAACAAGGTGAAATTTACACAACACAAAAGATCAAAGTAACCATTTTTTTTCTGAGAGAGGGCCTCACTCTGTCACTCAGGCTGGAGTGCAGTGGTGTGATCTTGGCTCACTGCAACCTCCGCTTCCCGGGTTCAGGGGATTCTCATGCCTCAGCCACCCAAGTAGCTAGGATTACAGGCACGTGCTACCATACCTAGCTAATTTTTGTATTTTTAATAGAGACAGAGTTTCACCACGTTGGCCAGGTTGACCTCGAACTCCTGGCCTCATATGATACACCTGCCTCAGCCTCCCAAAATGCTGGGATTACAGGTGTGAACCACAGCGCCCAGCCAAAAGTAATCATTGTTAAAAACGAAGAATCCAGTGGCATTTAGTACATTCACAAGGCTGTGCAACCACCACCTCTATCTAGTTCCAAAACACTATTAACACCCCAAAACAAAATTCTGTACCCATTAAGCAGTTGAAATCGCCCACTTTGATCTGTCCAACATGAAGGATCATCAGATTGAAAGCTGTTAATGTTAAGTGGTAGAATTATTGGTTAGTGTCAAGTTGAAACACAAATTTACAAAAGCGGTTCTCAAACTTAGTTGTGCATCAGAATTACCTGGAGGATTTGTTAAAACACACATTGCTGATTTATAATCCTTTGGGTATGGGATTATAAATCATGCTGCTATAAAGACAAATGCACACGTATGTTTATTGCGGCACTATTCACAATAGCAAAGACTTGGAATCAACCCAAATGTCCATCAGGAACAGACTGGATGAAGAAAATGTGGCACATATAAACTACGAAAGGCTATGCAGCCATAAAAAAGGATTGAGTTCGTGTCCTTTGTAGGGACATGGATGCAGCTGGGAAAAAACCATCATTCTTTAGCAAACTATCACAAGAAAGAGGAAAACCAAACACCGCATGTTCCACTCATTAGGTGGAACTGAACAATGAGATCACTTGGACTCTTTGCTATAGTTGTGAAATCATCTTATCACTATCTCCTCCTGTGTGTATTTCTTATATGGGAGGATGGAAGGGATGAAGATTTTGAGAGGGATTGCACTGGGAGTTATACCTGATGTAAATGACGAGTTGATGGGTTCTGACGAGTTGGACAAGTTGATGGGTGCTTGGACAAGTTGATGGGTGCAAGCACCAACATTGGCACAAGTATACATATTGTAACAAAAACCTGCACGTTATGCACATGCTACCCTGAACTTAAAGTATTAAAATAATAAAATAAATAAATTAAAACACACACCACACACACACACACACACACACACACACACACCACACATTCTGGGTCCAAACCCACAGGTGGCTGACTGATTCAGTGAGGCCGAGCCTGAGATCTGCATTTCTAACCAAGTCCCAAGGGACGCTGATGTTTGCTTGGTCTAGGGACTGAGAGGAACACTAATCTGTGTATTTTAGACACAGCTGAATGGACAAGCATGGCCTCTGTGTTGAAGGGCTCCCTTCCTCTTTGTAGAGAGAGCAGTGGTCCTTACCATTTTGGAGCAGGCTAAAAACAGTTAGGATGACTAAAGAAAAACCCACACCCTGGAAAGGACAAGAAAGGTCGTTTGAATTGCGCATCTAGGCAGTACCCAACTGTTATAAGGGCGCGCAAAGTTATGAGACAATTAATGCGCGTTAAACAACTAGAATTATGAGAACAAGAGAAGCAACTCCTATAAGAGCAGCACCTATAAAATATCATGATAACTTAGCACACTCATTGATTTTTGAATTGAAGAATAATAGGAGAAAGAGAAGAAACGTTATACTAAAAAAAGAGGACAGGTACTTTGATACCTGAGATTGTATTTTTAGTCAATATAAGAGTAGCCATTAAAGGAGAGAGTGAAGTTCAAATGGAGAAAAAAGAAAAGAATAATTCTTGCTATTTGTTTCCTGTGGCATTTCTTTAAAAAACAAGTGTGCTACTTTGAAGGAGAAATTGAATTTATTTTGCTAGAGCATTTGCCTTGTTTTTCATTACACAGTTTAGACGTTTCATTTTCTGTGGTTCGGTGTCCTTAACTATAACTGCAAATTCATCCTGCTGACAAACCATGTAATTACTTTAAACAATGAGTTCTATTATCTCTGGGGGCTTACAAAAGTAAGCCATGCTTGAGGACAAAAAAAAAAGAAAAAAACAACAAACAAAATTGCTGGGCCTTATACCAGAGGAAGGGCTTCAACTGCCAAGCCACACTCTGAAGCCAGCTCTCCTTCAAAACATGCATTTAGGAAAATTTTATTTCTGGTAAGAACAGGAACGTGTCTCAAACTAACATATCTACCTTTTTTTTTTTTTTTTCTTTTTTTTTTTTTGAGGACGGAGCCTCGCCTGTCGCCCAGGCGGAGTGCAGTGGCCAGATCTCAGCTCGGAACTTGCAAGCTCCTCGAGAGAACCACCACAGAGAGTTCCAACGCACAACAACCAAATTACTCTAACCCTCTCAGGGCGTTCTTTCGCCGTCACAAAGATCCGTAAAGCGAATAGCTGGGAAACTTACAGTGCGACACCGACCCCATTCCTCTCCTTGGCTAGTTTTTTGTTAGTTTTTAGTTAAAGGCCTACGAGGACGAGGCGCGAGCTTTTCACCTCTGTTATATGCGTTAAAGCCAGGATGGTCTCGATCTCTGACTCCAGTGATCCGCCCATCTTCCGGGGCAAAGTGCTGGGATTACAGGCTTGAGCCACCGCGCCCGGTCACATATCTACTTTTAACTATGCTTTCGGTTCTCTTTCATAAGCCACAGAAATTAAACTCCCTTTAAATAGAAAGGCTTACACATTTGACATCACTGTAATTAAAGCAGTTTAACTTGCAGCACACAGGTTTTCTAAATCATCAGGAACAATAGCTCAAGAAGAGAACAATTAAGCAAAATTTTGAACACTTTTTTGAGCACTGGCTCTGCTTGCCCTTTAAATGACAGAGGCTTTTCTGTTAATATTCTTTGACCTGAATGCATTCCTCAATTAGGATTCTGAAGAATTTGATTGGGTTTCAGCTAGAATCCATAACCTCTGGTTAATCATCGTGTATTACATGGCTTGTGGATAAAATATATTTGGACAGGGATACATAAGTCTATTCATGTTAATTCACCATTGACATTCAGGGCTTAATTCAATTTTCAGAAGTGATGATATCCCTGGCATTTCAGCAAGCCTATTTTAATTAATATCTCTACACCTCTTTAAATACCATTTTGTATTTTATACACCTGCTTTAAATTAAGGTCGTTTATGGTCTGTTATAAAAGCCTCTATTCTAGGAATATCAAGAGTCAACCTTGCTTTTGATTAAAAAAAAATTGGTGGTGGTGTCATATACTCTTCTTTATTTAGAATATCCATCATTATGGATGGATACTTTGGACAAAATTTTACTTTGTCTCATAGATTCAGCTTTTCAAACTAGCCTTATGAGAGAACTTTAATTCTTATCTGAGGCTAGAGAAGATGGTACCCAGTGGAAAATACAATAAGTGACATTGAAGAACCATCAGATATCCTAAAACGTGGAAGCCATCAAGACCTAAGAGATAAAAGGTGATGATGGTGAATGTGTTGGTGCTGCAAGGGAGGGAAAGAGGAAGGGATTGATAGACAGAGCTGTAGAAGAAAATAGCTGCAACACTTCCAGAACAAGCCTTGTCTCAAAACAAGGGGATATCATACCAGTTAACACTAGAAGGCTAAGACAAATTTTCCATTTCAAACTTGGCTCTCTATCAATGTCTGGTAGCTTTTCTAGCAAACATTAATCCATCTGCTTTATTCTGTGCAAAGAAAACTTGCTCAGAGGTATTCTAGTTTGGGAATGAATAACCTGGGTGAGTACTGGCTTTGCACATCACAGTCATGCCAGTGGGGGCAGTCACTCAACTTTTCCATTTCCTCCTCTACACAAGGGCTCAGACAGCACCCTTCGGAGGCTTACTGCTTAGCAGTCAGTGATCAGTACAAATTAGCACATAGGAAGTGCTCAAGAAATGTTAGCTTTTAACATTTCTGTTATTACGCTTATTCTTTTAAACCTATAATACACATTTTCACAATGGGCATCACAAGTCTGGGAAATAAATTAAAAACCAACTCACATGCTCTCACTTATAAGTGGGAGCTAAATAATGAGAACACATAGACACAGAGAGGGAAACAACACACACTGGGACCTATCAGAGGGTGGAGGGTGAGAGGAGAAAGAGGATCAAGAAAAATAACTAATGGGTACTAGGCTTAATACCTGGGAGATGAAATCATCTGTACAACAAACCCCCATGACACAAGTTTACCTATGTAACAAACCTGCGCACATACCCCTGAACTTAAAATAAATGTTAAAAACACCCTCAATTTTCTCTCTACTTCTTTGGTATGTTTAGGTTATTTTTAGCCTCTTAAAAGTATTCTGTTGCTTCTTATATTTTGTATAGACATATTAGTTGCCTTTAAAAAATCTATGTATTACACCTAAGATGCATATGTTATTTAGTCTATATATACTTTTGAATGAAAATTCACAGATGCATCTTTAAAAAGACACCTAAGTGTTAGAATATGGGATACAAAATTAAGACCTAATTTAAAAACAATTCAAAGGTTTGTAAAATGATTTATTCCTTTAAGAAATGCCTTTTTAAACACCTAATTTGGGCAAGGAACTCTGTTATCTAAGAATGAATTAGAGATGTGCTTAGTGTCTAATGGAGACAAGATACACTTGGTTAAATATTTTCTTTCTAAAAGAGGTAATTTATCTGCTGTGCTATTTATAAAATGCACTTAAAGCACTGAGTTCATATTAATGTCATTGTCTTAAAAGCGACTTTTTGTTTGCTTGTTTGTTTCCTCAAAGATACACTAAGGAGTTTTTTTTGCAAGTCAATGTACAAAAAGACACTGCAATGAGTGGAGAATCAACAGTGCTCTCAGAACTTTGCTCTCAGAAAACTTAAGTTAGTTACCAGGCACTAAGTTGCTACTCAAAATGTGGTTTGTGGACCAGCAGCATCACATCTCCTGGGAACTAGGTAGGGATGCAGAATCTCAGCACTGCTCCTAACCTACTTAATCAGGTTCTGCATTTTAACAAGATCCCCACGTGATTTGCTTGCACATGAACGTTTGAGAAGCCCTGATTGAAGGCAATATATTGCAGCATGGTGGAGTAGCCCAGGAACACCAAGGACCAAACTTAAAAATCCGGATTTCTAAGTCCCATTCCAGACAGAATCTTCAGGAGGGCAACAAGTTTCTCAAGAGAGTTTTATTTTCAGTCAAGTTTAGAATACATCAAACAGAAGCTATAAACTGATATTCTAACATAACATGGATCTGGGCTAGGCATGAGGGCTCATGCCTGTAGTCTTAGCACTTTGGGAGGTTAAGGTGGAGGATTGCTTGAGGCCAGAAGTATTGCTTGAGACAGGGAGTTCAAGACCAGCGTGGGCAATATAGCAAGACCCTGTCTACAAAAAAAATGAAGCTGTACTCCCAGCTACTGATGAGGCTGAGGGTGGAGGATCACTTGAGCCCAGGAGGTTGAGGCTGCAGTGAGCTATGATTGCACCACTGCATTCTAGCCTGGGTAACAGAGTAAGACCCTGCCTCTAAAATAAAATAAAATTACACAGATTTGGGCTTAAATGTCAGGCCTGTGTCTTTGGAGAAAGTAAGCCTCAGTTTCCTCCTAATAATAGAATCTTCCCCGAAAAAATGTCACAAAATATGCAAAGTCCATAAAATTCCTGGTATATAAAATGATACATTCTTAGTTATCAAAATTAGTATTGCAAAATTACTATCACTGTTACTTATAAAGACACCTCTCTCCCCCCATTAAAAAAAAAATCAAATAAAAACAAAAGTAAAATGCCAGTAACAGTAATGTTTATTTTCAGTAGAAACAATGTCAGATTATCATTGGTATTATACTAAGGACTTCAAAAATTTGTAATGTTCATTTTGTGGGCAAAAATGTAACTGGGAATAAAAGCCTACATGGCGCTGGATGTGGTGACTCACACTTGTAATCCCAGCACTTTGAGAGACTAAGTCAGCAGAATTGATTGAAACCAGGAGTTGAAAGCCAGCCTGGGGAACATAGCAAGACCCTGTCATCACACACACACACACACACACACACACACACACTTTAATTAGCTGGGCATGATGGCTCGTACAAGTAGTCCTGGCTATTTGGGAGACTGAGGCAGTAAGGATCACTTGAACCTGGGAGGTTGAGGCTGCAGTGAGCCACGATCTTGCCACTGCACTCCAGTCTGGGTGATGGAGCAGGACTCTGTCTCTTAGAAAAAGTATACATTTAAGACGGGGGAGCAGGGCCTGCAAGTGAGAGAGTGGGGGCAAAAGATGGGGAAAGGCCTGGGCGATAGTACTTACTCAGCAGGCAAGAATGTCTGGGCTTGGAATCAGACGAATCTGGACTCAACCCTGGCTGTGTGATAGAAGATCCTGGAAACTTTAAAAAATGAGGGGTCTGGATCCCACCCTCAGAGATTCTGATTAACTTGCCTGGGTGCAGTCTGGGTTTCTGGAGTCTCACGAGCTGCTCAGGGGGCTCTAATGTGCAGCCAATGTTGAGAATGGCCACTGCAGGGCCTTCCCTGCAGAATCATTGTGATGTTTAAATCAGATAATATATGGTGAACATTTAACATAGAGTCTTGGCCCTCAGTGTTACTGCTAGATTAAAAACAAAAATACAAATTGAGCATTCTGAGTCCAAAACTCCAAAATCTGAATGCTCCAAAATCTGAAAGTTTTTGAGTGTTGATATGATGCGACAGTGGAAAATTCCACTCCTGATCACATGTGACGAGTCACCGTCAAAATGCAGGTGCACAACACACAGATTTTTTGGCTTCTCCAAGGGAAAAAAAAGACCCTCTCAGGCCCTGCTGCAATATATATTTTGCCCTTATCCAGACACCCTCATGTAAGCATTGCCCAGAACAATTAATAAAATGGCATGTATGCCAGCCAGACATGCCAACAATAGGCTCCCCATGATGTTCCACATGAAGCCAAGATCTGCATGCATTACTTTTTGCTTATTCTCTGCTCTGTAAAGATATTGCTGAAAATGTCAAAAAGGCCTACAGATACCTCTATGGGTAATAGTGATAAAATACAAGTAATCTGGTGATGCTACTGTGCTGCTTAGTTATCCTGAACACATTTTTTTTATTGTATTAATGGTTTGTCATATTTTTTTTACCAGGTATTTAGGTGTGAATAAGTGTAAGAAAACAATTGCTCATCAGTAACATAGAAATCCAGAGACAGGGATGCTAGTGGCCAAAGACTGGCCACATGGGCTTGAGATACTGTAGTGACACATTTGCTTTCTGTTTAATGCAGAAAACCTTTACTTCATGCACAAAACTATTTAAAATACTGTATAAAATTACCTTCAGGCTATATGTATAAGGTGTATATGGAACATAAGTGAATTTCTTGTTTAGACTTGGGTTCCATCCCCTGAAATACTCTGATGTATATGCAAGTATTCCAAAACCTGAAAACATTTGAAATTCAAAACACTTCTGGTCCTGAGCATTTCAGATACGGGATACCCAACCTGTAGTGGTTATTGTTACTGTAATATTTGGGATGACCAGCAAGTTGCATGTAATGTAATATGTTTCTCAGTCAACCCCAAAAATATGCAAAGAGCTATATATAATACTGATACCTGTCTCTGAAAGGTGTACAATCTGAAGCAAAGACAGGGAAAAAAAGTGCTTAACAACAAATGTTTCTCAGGTGGAAATTCCCATGTGGGCTCTACAGTGCAAAGCATATCTACTGCAAGTCTCAAAAAATAACATCTCTTAGGTGCCCTGGGTGTGAATACAGTTTACTGACACCTTCGCTCCGTACCTACAGCTGGACGTTCTACTTGGGCAAGCACTGAATTTAAATTGTACCGTAGGAAGTCAGTTTCCCTTTCCCTTACCTTTCATCTATCTGAGTTAGATGAAAAATAAAGCTCTTTGATTCTTTATGTTCTTTAGTGTTGCATGACACACAGAAGTTTTTTGGGGGGTGTTTCTTTTATGCTTATTATCTACTTTGTCTCCCTGGTGATTAACTAAATCCATGTGGTAAGCAGAATAATGGCTCCCCAAAGTTGTCTATGTCTTAATTCTGGAAACCTGTGGATGTGTTAGGTTACATGGCAGTATTAAGATTGAAGATGAAATTAAGCATGCTAGTCAGCTGATCTTACACACAATGGAATACTATGCAGCCATAAAAAGGAACAAGATCATGTCCTTTGCAGGGACATGGATGGAGCTGGAAGCCATTATCCTCAGCAAACTAAGGAAGGAACAGAAAACCAAACACCTCATGTTCTCACTTATAAGTGGGAGCTGAACAATGAGAACACATGGACACAGGGAGGGGAATAACACACACTGGGGCCTGTTGGAGGGTAGGGTAGGAGGAGGGAGAATATTAGGAAACATATCTAATGCACACTGGGCTTAATACCTAGGTGACGGGTTGATAGGTGCAGCAAATTACCATGGCACACATTTACCTATGTAACAAACCTGCACATCCTGCACATGTACCCCAGAACTTAAAAATTTAAAAAAAAAAAAAAAAATTAAAGTAGGATTACTCTGGATTATCCAGATGGGCCCAATGGAATCATGAGGTTCCTTTAGAGTGGAAGAGGGAATTTGAAGAAAGAACCAGAGAGATGTCAGTAGGAGAAGGACTCAGCCTAACCTTGCTGCCTTTGAAGTTGGAGGAAGGGGTCTATGAAGCTGGAAAAGGCAAGGAAACAGATTTTCTTCCAGGGCCTCCAGGAAGAAATGCACCTGTTGGCACCTTGATCTTAGCCAAGTAACCTTTACATCAGACTTCTGATCTATAGAACTGTAAAATAATAAATGTGTGTTGTTTTAAGTCACTGAGTTTGTGGTAATTTGTCACAGCAGCAATAGAAATAGCAACAAGAAAAAATACTGAAGAGCAAAGAAAAAAGTGACATCAATTTTATATTTTAATGAACTGAATTTATTGTATAAATAATTAAATTTCCATAAAAGGAGCCAAAATTAACTGGTATTTCTTATATATTTTACATTCATATAATGAGTTGAAAATAAAGCAGGATTAATTCCCAACACACAATTTCAGAATTTGTGATAGGTACATTGTGCTGGGAATTTCCTTGGTACTCTCTGGACAAAAAAAAAAAAAGCAAAAAAAGAAAAAACCAGGAATTCTTCAAGGATGTCTCAGTTGAGTCATTCCCAGGCTCCTACCAGGCCCTTTCAAAGTTCCATGTTCAGGCTTCCTTTACTCTACATTTATTATATCATTGAAACCATCAGTTTAAGTGGGACTACAATGAACTGAATGCTTATGTCCCCACCCGAAGTTCATATTTTGAAATTGTAACCACCAAAGTGATGATATTAGGAGGAGGGGCTTTGGGGACCTGATTAGGTCATAAGGGCAGAGCCTTGATGAATGCGATTAGTACCCTTGTAAAAGAGACCACAAGGGCCAGGTGTGGTGGCTCATGCCTGTAATCCCTGCATTTTGGGAGGCAGAGGCAGGAGGATCACTTGAGGCCAACAGTTTGAGACCAACCTAGGCAACATAATGAGACTTCTCATCTTTACAAAAAAATTAAAATATTAGCCTGGCATGGTGGCACACATCTATAGCCCCAGTCACTTGGGAGACTGAGGTGGGAGGATCGCTTGAGCCCAGAAGGTCGAGGCTGCATGAGCTGTGATTGCATCATTGCACTCCACTCTGGGTGACAGAGCAAGATCCTGTCTCAAAAAAAAAAAGAGAGACCCCAGGGAGAGCCCTCATTCCCTTCCACCATGTGAGGACACAATAAGAAGATGGTCTTCTATCTACGAACCAGGAAGTGGGCTCTCATCAGACCCCAAATCTGCTGGCAGCTTGATCTTGGACTTCCTAGCCTCTAGTACTGTGAGAAATAAATCTGTGCTGTTTGTAAGCCACCCAATCTATGGTAATTTGTTACAGCAGCCCGAACAGATTAAGACAGAGACCATCTCCCCATAAGATGCTGAACTTTTCAAAGGCAAGGACTGTCTAATTCTCCACACACTACTAGAGTGTAAATTCCAAAGGTAGAATGAGTCTGTTTTGGTCACCGATGTAACTCGGCCACCTAGAACCGTGCCCAGTGTTCAACTATTGGTTGAATGAATGAAGGAGTGAGTTTCAAAACATGCTCATGTCTTAATTCATTCTGTCTACCCTGATAAAATGAGAGAAGTGCACAACTAAGACCAAAGACAAAACAGAGATGGGAGTTAACCTGGTCTAGCTTAAATGCCACCTGCTCTTGGAGCCTGTCCTGGGCACTCTCTCCCGTGCAGTCTCTCCCGCTTGCTGATTTACCATGATGTCTGACATCCCTCACAAGACACTGGTCCAACGCGGGTTGTCTTGTCAGATCTATGTTTCCAGATTTTTGTGTTGGGGATGAGAGGTGGGAACAAGTGTTCTTTCCCAAGATTGTGTTCTAGTTTTGTGACTGGAGAGGGAGTGGGGAAAATTATAAACATCAGAAAAGTAGCAGTGCAGAAAACATGAAAGTTCATAAAATCAGCTACATGAGTTTGCTTGGGCTGCCACAACATAACACCATACTTGGTAGCTGAAACAATAGAATTGTATTTTCTCTCAGTTTTGGAGGCTGGAAGTCAAAATTCAAGGTGTGGACAGGTTTGGTTTCTCCTGCAGCCTCTCTCCTTGGTCTGCAGATAGCTGCTTTCTGGCTGTGTCCTCACACAGCCTTATTTCTGTGCATACGCTTCTCTGATGTTTTTCCTCTTAGATGAGGGACTGGTACCCTTCCGCTTAGATGAGGGACTGGTACCCTCCCTCTTAGAAGAGGGACTGGTATCCTTCCTCTTATAAGGACACCAGTCTCATTGGATTAGGGTCCTGCCCTTATGACCTCATTTAACATTAATTACCTCTTTAAAGGCCCTATCTCCAAATAAAGTCACATTAGGGGTTAGGGCTTCAACATATCAATATGGGGTGAGCACAATTTAGTTCCTAACATTGGCTATATAAGTAATAAAATATGAATCCCGGTTGCATACACAATTTTTTAAGAAGTTAGAAACTTCTTAGAAAAACCCAAGGCAATTTATAAGTGTCATTTGTTGAAGAGACAGACCACTACTACGGTGAGCTATTCTACCCTTCTCCAAAATAATTTTGAAAATTATTTCTTTCATCTTCCCACCTCCCCAGGGGCCTCTTCAGACCAGGTACTCTGTAAGAAGCTGTGTTTTAAATATACTTGAACTTCTCTGTAATTCCCAGTGCAGAGCCTTACACGAAGTATATATTTAATAAGCATGTATTCAATCATATCCTCCATAACTCTCATTTTTACAGTAACTGAGAGTTATGGCTATTTATTCCAACACCAGAGTGACAGTTCAATACACATCAGTCTAGTACAGACTTGGTTTCACAAGTCTTTTATTTTGGTGGGGGTTGGGAGAGACTGAATGAAATCTTACAACTTCAAAATTGGAAGTGGCCTGGTAAGTCACCTCATTTGTCATTGTACTTTACAGTTATGTACTGTAGAACATTCAGAAATGTTTACTAACTACAATCTATGGCTACTCTACTAGAAAAAGCTCGAAACCAGGACTCCTTACCTCATATGCTACCTGTCTCTTCGGATTTACTTAATATACTATATACACAAATTTCAGGATGAACAAATTCTGCATTAACACTGCATTAACCTGAAAATTTACAATCTCAGGCAAGACAGTTGTAAACCAGAACCCAATGGCAACAAAGGTACAACTGTGATATTCCTCCCCATGCAACCCTACATGGATGAATATAAATATTCTTGACAATAGAAAATAGAAAAAGAAAAACAAATGGCTCGTGATGTCTTCAGTAAGAAATGGCTTTGCTCTCACATCTGCTTTCCTGTTTTTCTTTCACTTTTGGAATGTCATGACGTCCCCTTTTCTATAAGCTAGTATATATCATTGTTGGAATCCCCCTAGCTTGGGCCATTATGATATTATTACATAAAGAAAGCAAGAGTCAAATGGCCACACACCCTCCTAACAGGGTCCCTAGGCAGGCTGCATTAAGAACAGTGCTGTACATGATCTGATAATTGTTTTAATTCCTACTAATTAATAATAACCCAACTCATTTAGTATGAGTCCTAGGAGAATTCTTTGTTGGTACTGCTCAAAGCTAAGTAGATTCTACATTGTCTCCCTTTTTGAGATCATATATAT
>NW_016804523.1:1893759-1913955 GCF_001698545.2 Rhinopithecus bieti
TACTTGATAGTGCTGGCATTAGTTTTAGACGATAGCAGAGAAAGCAGATCATTTTTGCCCATATAATTCTGGCACAATTACAGCAACCTAATAACATTTATGGTGGGTTAAAGTACTTTCCCCTACTACAGGATATTTTAGACCTGCAAATTTAATAAAATATTATTGTTATATAGCTTATGCCACCAGCTCATCCCCCATACTTTCAAACTAAAACGTTTTGAACTAAAATGCGAGGCTAGGAATTTCTATCTCACAGATTCCATGGGGTACTTATTTGAGGGCCCCAGCTTTAGTAGCTCAGACTTTAGAATTAATACCATGGTTCTGGTTTTGAAATTGAAATGTGTGAGCCTAAACACAAAGGTGTGGAAGGTTAAGGGTAAAATGTCACTTACAGAAATACAATGTATATTTGCGGGAATCTTAAATTTTCTGTAATCCAGTTTGCACCAAAATGGATTTTGCAGAAAACGTGGAAAGGGGATTCTTTAATCTGCGAATTTAATATTCCAAGATTTGTTTCCTATTTGTGAGTGACCACTAAGGTCTATAGCAGGTTGTTACTCGTCACTGTGAATATCCAACCTTTATCAGGCTGGCTGATATAAGGGAGGTAATTAGCAAGCCTGGCTCTGCCACAGGTCCAGGATTTGCTTTTAAATGCAAATATGTTTTTCCCTACTTACCATGTTGATAACTCTGCTACCATCACTAAACAGCTTTGTTTCTTTGTGAAAAATGTCCCTGGATAGAAAGCCAAAGCCTAGAGCTGGTGATGTGATCCAGAAAGATGATGCTTTTTAGGCCAATAATAATAATAATAATAAAAAAATAAAAGAAAAGAAGGAGTTTCAGAAGTATTAGAGAGAAAATCTCAATATTAGTAGTTACGTAGGTCTGTGACAGGAATAAGTCAACCATATACTCTAAACAGGGAAAATAAAATGCTAACGGGATATTTGAGGATGAAAATCAAGGGCATGTCAACGCTATAGGTCACATTGCTTTTCCAAAAGTCAGATAATGGAACCAATATAACAAAACATCTTTGACCCAGTTTAATTGATGTGATTAATCAAGGAGGCTTGCTTATCCACTCAGCTCTGCATGCATTCATTCAGCGAGCATTTATTGAATCTGGGGTAATGAGCTGGGCACTGGAGTAGACTGGAATTCAATGTCAAACAAAACTCTTCTGAAGGAGGTTTTACAATCTAAAGGGAAAAATAAAAATATGAAAACCCACTGAGAGGTATTTATGAACTGTCAAATACACATACAGAAGAAGCAAAGTGCTTTATTGGAGAAGAGGTGAAAAGATTTCATGGAGATAGTGTCTACATTTGAGTTTATAAAAAAATAATATTTGGTTACTTGGAGCTGGCAAGGAGCAGAGACCACCTCACATTTAGGAGACAGTGGAAGCAATGCCAAAGAAGCTCATTAGCATGAGGACCTAGAGAAGAGGGACTTAGCTGGACTTGTGGTTCTAGAATATGACACCTCAGCTGAGACTTGATGGAAAAGAAAAGCATCAGGTCAAGGGGTAAAACATGATATTTCTAAAAAGAGTTAATAACGTGATCAAAGACAGGGAGACATGAACCGACATGGTAGACCAGGAACTGTAAGCTGTTTAGTATTATTGGAGTGAAATACGTGTGGAGTAGATCATGGAAGGAGAAGAGTTTCTAGTTCTTTCCAACATCTTCTCATTTCAAACAATTCTTCAAGAAGCTATTCAAGAAGGCTGAGCCAAACTGTGACCTCTTCTGAGCTGTGCACAATTAAGGGACAGTGAACTGGGGTCTTGGCAATGGAGTCTGCCTCTGCCATCAGACCCCAGCTTATGGGACAGCACGGTGGCCCTGGTTCCAGGACAGGCAGAGAGAAAGTCTTACCTCTGGCAGGTGAGGAATGTCTGAAAAGACCTAGTTCAGCACTTAGGACATGCATCTAGAAATGCACCTAGAGCCATAATACTGAGAGTCTAGGAAGCATTTTGCCCCCCAAAAGTAAGCTGAAGCTCCAAGGATCACAATGAGAACCTGGCCATGGAATGAGCAAGAGCACCCAATGAGGGCAGTGCAAGGGTAATCCCTTCTGAGGGTAGGCAGTAAAAGACTAATGATTTCTTGGGACCATGTTGGACTGAAGAGAATCTTGAGGGCCAGGCGTGGTGGCTCACCCCTGTGATCCCAGCACTTTGGGAGGCCGAGATGGGTGGATCATGAGGTCAGGAGTCTGAGATCAGCCTGACCAACATGGTGAAACCCCGTCTCTACTAAAAGTACAAAAATTAGCCTGGTGTGGTGGCGTGCACTTGTAATCCCAGCTACTCAGGAGGCTGAGGCAGGAGAATCGCTTGAACCTGGGAGACAGAGGTTGCAGTGAGCCAAGATCACACCATTGCATTCCAGCCTGGGTAACAGAGTGAAACTCCATCTCAAAAAAAAAAAAAAAAAAAAAAAAAATCTTGAATTAGGAATCAAGGGGTACTATGACTAGATTACTCCTGCTCCAATTTGGAAAAACAATTCTTCCATGGAAGCATGAAAATTTAGAAAGTTCTATAGTAGAAAGTCTGAATAGTAGTGGTCTCTTGGTGGCGAGGTAATTAAGGAGGGTTGCTGGGGCACTAGAAATTCTCTATTTCAATATGAATGGGGACTCCACGTGTGTGTGTGTGTGTCTACATGTGTGTGTTTGTGTAAATTAATCAGGACATACACTTAAAATTTACTCACTGTACTCTATGTAAGTTATACCTTACTAAGAAGTAAGATTTGAGAAAGAAGAAACTAAAGATGAAGTATTCACAAGTCCTGGTTTTGAAACCTATGTTTGAGTTGACATCATTTACAAATTCACCTCATATGTACAGAATTCCTACTTGGTGTGAGGCACCATGCCTTGGCATCAGTGGCTGTTTCTTTACATTTTGGGTATCATCAAATTTTGCCACCTAATGATAAACCTTTTATGATTGTCTTCATTTAAAATAAAATGTGCAGCAAAAACGTTGTTCAAAGCGATTTCTATTAATAATTAAACTAATTCTAGAAGTGTTCTTCCTGCAGTTAATTTACAAATGCAGACAGAAACCAATATCGTTTTTCTCTGCTAGAGTGCTCCGTTTCATTTCTCTGAGGTCCTTCATTTTTGCCCCGGAAACACTCATTTAAATGCAGGTGTGAGGCTGCATAAGCTTCTTAGCAGTGACTCAGAGTGCTGACGGGCCCCTTTTTATGATTTTTCCAGACAGAGAGGAATGGTTCAGCATGTTAAGTAGCTACAAATGGTAGAATTCAGCCGTAAACCGCTGCTCCACATGATTGCCTGCTGCCTAAATTTCTCCACCTTAAATGTCATGCTAATACACTGGAATTTCGTTTCTCCTTCTCTCACTTAGTTAAATGAAGGCAGATCCAAAGTTCAAAATGCAAAATTGAAAACTCTCCTTGAAAGCATTTTTGAGATTACTTGTAGGTATGCAGCAGGAAATGAGGGAGAATTACAAAATGATAATCCAGTAAGCTCAGGAATCAAAGGGATGTTCTTTGTTCAACGAAAGCACGCAGATCATAAAGTTCTCTCACGTGTTTGTTAGCACATGGCATATGCACTGGAGATTATATGTTCATTCCATAGAAATTCTCCTGTGCCGATTGTGTTAGGTTAGAGTCCCTAGAAGCAGAGCCTAAGATGAGGGTTTTTAATTTATTTTTTATTTTATGTTTTTTTAAAAATCTATTTAATGTCTTTTATTTTTTATTTTAATTGGGATAAAATAGAAATGACATAAGAATTTATCAGTTTTACCATTTTTAAGTTCAGCAGTGTTAAGGACATCCATACTGTTGTACAATCATTGACAGTATCCATCTCCAGAACTCTTTTCATTCTGCATAATGGACACTCTGTACCCATTAAACAAAAACTCCTCATCCCTTCCTCTCCCTAGCCCCTGGCAACCACCATCCTACCTTCTGTCTCTATGAATTTGACTGCCCTGTATGCATCATGTGAATGAAATCATACAGTATTTGTCTTTTTATGACAGGCTTTCTTTACTTAGCATGATATCCTCAAGGTTCATCAATGTTGGAGGATGTGTTAGAATCATTTTCGTTTTCTTTTCTTTTTTTTTTTTTTTGAGACGGAGTCTCACTCTGTCACCCAGGCTACAGTGGTGCAGTGTCGTGATCCTGGCTCACTGCAACTTCCACCTCCTGGGTTCAAGCAATCCTCCTGCCTCTGCCTCCCAAGCAGCTGGGATTACAAGCATGTGCCACCACCATGTCTGTCTAATTTTTTGTATTTTTAGTAGAGACAGTTTCACTATGTGGGCCAGGTTGGTCTGGAACTCCCAGCCTCAAGTGATCTGCCTGCCATGGCCTCCCAAAGTTCTGGGATTATAGGCATGAGCCACCTTGCCCAGCCAATTTTCCTTTTTACGGCCAAATAATATTACATTGTATGGATATACTCCATTTTGTTTATCCATTCATTCATCAATGGATATTTGGGTTGTTTCCACTTTTGGCTATCATTAATATGAACATAAGGCAGGGATTCATTGAGGGAAGCTCTCAGGGGAAACAGATGAGGGAATAAGGGAAGCAAGATAGGGAAGCAGAGGCAGCTAAGCAAGGATGTAGTTCCAGCTGGAGATTGGTCTCAGCCTGATCCCAGAGAGTTCTTGAGTATGAATGGTACCACAGTGCTGTCCCAACTTAGGGTAAACAACCTGACCTTTGACACCACCACTCTATGAGTCAGTCATGGGCTATGGGCCACTATTGGGTGTAGGGCGTTACCTCCCAGGCATTCCAGCCATGGCAACCCCTGTTGGCTGAGGACAATTCCTAGAGAAAGGGGTGCCTGTGAGTTGTTAGCTGCCAATACTCACAGCATCTAAGGGATGTGGGGTGAGGTACTAATAGCATCTACATTGGGCTATCCCCACAATATGATGTCTTCCAAACCTTTTCCACTCAGCTTATGGCAGAGATGTGCTGGTAAATGTTTAACAACCAGTTCTGGGGTTGGGGATAGGAGAGAGAAGCCCAGATTTGTAGAACTTGCTGATTTTCATAGTGTCAATTCTCCCACTGTGGCAGCAACCTATTCGCATGACTCAGCAAATGTAGAGTTGTGAAGAAATGAGTAAAATCAGCTCTTGTGAGCTGGTGTGAATTGGTTCTCGCACAACACTGGTTTACAGAATTTATACTTTCTTGCCTACTCTGGCCAATTTGGATTCATTTCCATACAACTGAATGGTAGTTGAGATACAGAGGTTTGGAGGAATATAAATTTCTGAATTCAGAGTAGAAATATTCAATAGCTATTTTTTGCAGGTGGTAAGGTATAGCAGACTTAGGATGACCAACCATCTTGTTTTGCCTGCAACTTTCTTGGTATTGGCATGACAGTCCTTCATGCATCCCAAGAGACTCTTCAGTCCTGGGCAAACCTGGATACTGAGTCACTCTACAGAACCCACAAAGTGCTACATGTTTAATACTTTACCTTCCTGATTGCCCATAGTAACTGTTGCCTATGTCAAACCTTGTAGCATTTAGTTCTATTCTAATTCAAAACTTCATCTCACAGTCATCTTGAACTCGGGATATCCAAAATTGTTCCATACTTGCTCCTTATAACCAGTTCTGAACCACCGCAACCAAGATTTCAAATGTCATCCTAGGTTCACTTTTCATCTTCACCTTCTATATCCAAATGGTCACCAAGTCCCTTCTGGTTATAACCATTGAACAGAACCAATCACAGGGCTCCAATCTAACTGCAAGGAGAACTAGGAAGTATGGGGGAGCATTGGAACATTTAATTAGCACAGTGTTCTCAGCCACATGAATACATCCTAGGTGCCA
This sequence comes from Rhinopithecus bieti, assembly GCF_001698545.2. Classification (NCBI taxonomy): domain Eukaryota; kingdom Metazoa; phylum Chordata; class Mammalia; order Primates; family Cercopithecidae; genus Rhinopithecus; species Rhinopithecus bieti. The sequence continues at coordinate 1,899,660 of NW_016804523.1, forward strand.
GGCCCTAGGTGCTGAGGTACAGATTGTGAAAAAATTGGATAGAATCCCTACCCTAGAGAACATAAAGTCCTTCATAGTACAGCCTGAATAACCTTTTAAGCAGGCAGGTTGTTTATATTATTTCTCTGCTTAAAACTCATGAATTGTTCCTTATTGTTAGTGGGGTAAAGCCCCAACTCCTTAGTATAGACTTTGAGCTCCTCCTTGATCACAACCTACTTCTGGATTAGCCTAATGTCTTACCACTTTCCCACATGCACCCCAGTTCCTGGTTATAAAGGAAGTGTTTGTAGCTTCTTATGACACTTTAATTCCTGTCTCTGTGCCTTTGCTTATACAGTTCCCTGTGTCTGAAGTTTCACCTACAAACATCCTTGAAGTTTGTCAAACTCATCCTTGACGGCCCACCTTGATGATCTCCTCTCTGAGGCTTTCTGTGACTAATTCCAACAGAGGTGACTGCTCACCATAGCTCAATCATTTGTTTTCATATAATTTGTGCTCATTAAACTGTGAGTCCTTGAGAGCATAAATGGCATTTGACTGAAATCCCCCAGCGCCTATCATAGTGCTAGCACCTAGTAATTGTGCAGTAAATCATTATTAAAGCACATTACGTTCACATTGCCTTCTATTTCTCTCTTATTGCTTCCCATAAAAAAATTCCACAAATTTAGGAAACATGCTATATATTTTTCCCACATATTTAGCAGAATGCTAAGAAGTTCCTACATCAATCAATGTTGATCATTGGAAAGAAAACCCTTGAAAGAGGACAATATAGCAAGAAGTTAACATTGCAAACTTTATATAAGACTGAGAATTCCTTTAAAAATATTTTGAGATTGTTGTGGTCATTGTATCATTATCACAGCATATCTACATGACTTTAAGTACAATGCAACTCCCCTGACTTTTCTCTCTAAGAAAAGTAATATATTATTGTCTTAGGAATGTATTTTTGAAGGGAAAGTTGTATTAGTCATGTCTTTTTATTTTCTGTATTTCTGATACTTTGACATGTGGGGCCACCCCAGATTGGATTTTGCTGCACTGGAAGCACTGCCCCACTGAGGATTAGCCAATTCCTGGAGACAGTGAACAAAGACAACACCTGTCGTATACAAACTAACCAATCCAGAGCCCACATACCCACCACCTCCTCATTAGGCTCTCATACTCAAGGCCAATATTCTCCTGCCCCATCACCCAGGGCCAGGTACCAGACAAAAGAGAGAGCTCCTACAGCCCAGAGCCTGCTGAAATTATTCAAACAAGTCAATCCTAAGCCTGCCTTATACTACCTTGCCTATTTGTTCCTGTGGAAACAACAATAAAAGACCTTGTCCACATTTTCCCCTTGCTTCCTCTGTCTCCTGATGATCCTGGTGCTTCCCTATGTGGGCCCCTGTGGCATGGCATGCTCCCTCCATACGTAATCCTAGAGAACCCAATATAAGGCCAGCTAGACTCTTCTATAGTCACTTGGTTCTTCATGTAGGAAAAAAAATGAAGATAGAATGGTTCAAACTTTCTCAGCATTTTGTGGTAAAAATACATTGTATTTTTAATTTAATTTGATATCACATCATATGAATGGGACCTACTCAAAGTCTTTCTAGTCATTGTCCATATGCTTCTATACTTAGGATTAATAAGAAGAATTATATTTGAATATTGAGAAATCAAGGTGTATCAGTTAGGTATTTTCATACTAATGCCATGTAACAAACTAATCCAACATGTAGAGGCTTGAAACAATAAGCAGTTGTTTAGCTTACGCTTGTATGTGTTGAATGCATGGTCATGCTTGCCTTGACTAAGCCTGCTCACATGTGTGAAGGTAGACTTGCTGTTGGCTTATCTAGGGTGGCCTTGGTTGAGACAACTGTGGATACTCAGCTCTACCCCATGTGATTCCTCCTCTGGCAGGATAGCCTGGGCCTAATCTTCTCATGGCAGTGTCAGAGGACAACCCTAAGAGCAAGTCCAATTGCACAAGTGCTTTTTATTTCTCTGTATATGTGACATTTGCCAACATCTCATTTGCAATGTGTCACATTGCTGAGTAGAAGGCAATTATAAAGTTACATGTCTAAAGGCATGGATCCAGGGAGTAGTAATGATGAAGAATTGGGGCCAATAATGCAATCAATCTTCTGGCAAAGTAAATAGCAGCAAGTATAACTTAAAGAAAAAGAAGTGCTCTGAAAACAAACAAGATTAACATTCTATCATCTGTTATAATGCTTGAGAATCCAGATGTACATTTATTAAGTAATTTGTAATGAACCAGTATTTATTCCTATCAAGATGTGACTGCCACCAGAAATTTACTCAGGTCTGTATATGAATATCCATTTTGTTATTAACATACTCACTTGTGATTATATATGATAACTTAGAGTTTGAATTATTGTTTCAAATTCTACTGGCAGGTAATAAGAAAAGCTGTAATTTATTTATCAGGAATCCAGGTCAAGGCTGAGTTCTTTTGTAATGACCCTGAATGGTAATGGACAAACACTAAATATGCAGTGTTTACAAAGCCTAGAGAAATAACTGGGGGAACAAGCACAGGCCGTTTCCCTAAGAATTTCATCTAATGTCTATACTCTGGATAGTCCTTCTCCTTTAAACGGTATTGGTTAGAACTATTCTTTGCACAGAACTTTTTATCTTTAATATGTTTACTCTTCTTGCAAATAACTCACATGTGTTCTCCATCACAACTTCTAGTTATGGCCCTTGTGACCATCAACACTTACCCTTTATATTCCATTTCTTACTTAGGAGAGTTTACTTTTTATTAATTCATTTTTATGAGTCAACAGCTTTGTTTTCTTCACTCACTGTGCTTTAAAAGATCAAGGACAGTTGAGATTTGATCATTTACAACCTTCACACACTGAAAAACTGCTTTAATTGCCCTGGAGAGAATGTATTATACAGAAGTGGTTATCTCATCCAAAGGATGAGCCCATCCAAAGGAAGTTGGCTCACACAACAAAAATATTAATTAATGGTAGGTATAGTATGTGCCAAATACTGGGTCGGTGTCTGAAAAACACACACAAAAGCTTGCATAGTCCTTATTCTTACTAAGCTATTAAGCAATGAAGACAAAGAAATGAGTATACCAAAAATAAATTACAAAAGCTTACAAAGGTTAGGATTATGTGTTAATTGTTAGAAAGTTTCATTAGAACAGAGATGAAAGAGATCCCTATGGGCTGAAGACATCAGGCTTATTAGTTACAGAAGCAATTTTTTTAGGCTTGTTTACAAAGGTGGAGGCTCCACAGCTCACATGCACAGACCCAGTTATAATGAGATTCTGGTATATAGAAAAGCACAAATAGTTTTCACAGGAAAACCTAATACAGGAAGCATTTTAAGTGCCTTGGCATTTTAACATTGAAAACAAAATCAAACAAGGAAGACAGAAAGGGAAGAAAAATAAAGGCATTGATAATCTAATAATTAGCACAGAAAAGAGAACTGGCATGGTTTATTGCCCATGGATTTACCTCTAGCTTTTAAAATTTATTTTAAAACATGTTTTTAATGTAAGTTCTCATTACAGCCCTTAAGTACCAAGACTTATAAACTAAACTAGGACACATATCGTGGGAGAATTATTAATATTTTGATTTTTTATTTTTGCCAGTTAAGATTGCTTAAGTTAGAAGGTCATCAAGGAAAATGTGAAATGCTTTTATGAGTCAACATTGTTATTTTCAAGACTCCTTTTTTTTTTTTTTTGAGACAGAGTCTCGCTCTGTTGCCCAGGTTGGAGTGCAGTGACACTATCTCGGCTCACTGCAAGCTCTGCCTCCCGGGTTCATGCCATTCTCCTGCCTCAGTCTCCCGAGTAGCTAGGACTACAGGTGACTGCCACCATGCCTGGCTAATTTTTTTTTGTATTTTTAGTAGAGATGGGGTTTCACCATGTTAGCCAAAATGGTCTGGATCTCCCGACCTCGTGATCTGCCCGCCTCGGCCTCCCAAAGTGCTGGGATTACAGGTGTGAGCCACCGCACCCGGCCTCAAGACTCTTAAAAAGTATTTACTTCTTATATGTCTACAAGACTTGATTGTTGGTTTTTTATTAATGCAACTTGTCACCAAACTCACATTCTTTCTCCATTTGCTCTTCTTTTGAGGTTCTCTACTCCCTTTTCATGACCTGGCTCTACAGGATGAAGGTCAACTCTCTAATATTACTTCTGTACCTCCTTCCTTGCACTCGGTTTGCTCCTTATCTCAAATGCAAGTCTCACCATCACACGTAGACTTGAAAAACTCATAGAAATTTAGGTAATGTATGAATTATTGTGTAGTTAGTCATTAAATGGATGGCTACAACTTAAAAACATTATGTTTTAATATCTTACAATATAAAACAATGGCATGAAACACAATCCCACATTTAACTTAATTTCAGCCAGATAAAAGACAAATGAATGCTTAAAAATACTACTAGGAGAGACTCCAGGAAGTTAACTTGGGTTGCCTTTAGAAAGAGAGATGAGTAACAAATTATATTCTGTTTTCTTATAAGATGCATATTCCAAAAATATTTCTAGAATGAGCTTAGATATTTAGAGTAATTATATATAAAGAGAGAGTATGTGTATATGTATACTTACACTAAAAACTGGAAATAATAAATTTAAATGATCATATGGCAATACGTTAGGGTGAAATGTTACCTCCAAACCTTTTGCTAAAATGAACAGGAGAGAGATTCTTAAACTATGTTTAGAATTAGGAATGTCTGGTCAGAGTTTCTTTTTTCTACTTGGTCTTTTATTTATTGCTTTACAGTTTGTTTATCCCAGACTGGAGGAATTTCATCAATAACAAAAATGGGCTCCAAGGAATGCCTTTAACAGCATAGCACAGTCCCCAAACTCCTAAATAGTATTCCTTTATTAAGATATAAAATCAGGCTAAGTGCTTCAGGAGGACAGATTAAACTACCACTTTTAATGAAAATTAGGCAGAAATGCCCACCAATTATTAGAAGATTTTTTTCAATTATTAATTTGATGACCTGGGAAATAACTTACAAATTTAAAACAGAAATTGTATTTTCTAGGCAATTTTAGAGAAGCTTATTGCAATTTATTTGAACATTTGAGTATGTATGATTTTAATTGAGATATTTTAACTGTGTTTTATAAATTGGTCTAGAGTACTTATGACTTAGTTAATTTGCGAATGTTTGAAGGCTGGGTGAGTTCCATGAAGCAAGAGGTTTTATTTCTTACTGAGTTTGATCAATCAGTTTAAAATGGTGACTGATTTACATCTCCAAGCTCGTTACTTGCATAAAACAAAGGGAAAAAAGAAGTAGCATAGACCACAATCTCTAATGGTAGAGTAGATATCAACTCTTACGCGATGTTAATCCAAATGGAAATCCAATCAAGATTATTTCAGATTGCAAGATGATTTCATGCTGAAGTTGAATCCAGCCTTACAGTGCAAACAAATCAGATCAATGGAAATCCCTCTGTTAGAACTCTTGGGTGAGGTGAGAAACAGCCAGGAATTTTCCCACTTACAGTGAAATAAACCTGTCCACCACCAAAACCCTAGAGCAGGGGAATTCATCGCTAAATAAAGTGCTAAGGTAGGGTCATTGCCTGATTCTTGTCTAGTTCAAAGGACAAAAGGAATGTTCTGTCCACTTTGCATGATGCTCCTTTGCCAAATTTATGTCTAAGTCAGGAAAGAAAATACAAGAGTCATATGGGTTCTGTCTATGCACAGACATTTTCTGTGGGCACAATAATAACCTTCCACGGTGAAGGGAAAACTCCTGTTGGAATGTTGATGCTGTCTAGTCTAGTGCCCATATCTGTTTCTGAGTCTGGCTGGGGCTAAGTATAAGCTAAGAAGTTTCCATTTGAAAGGCTTCACTTGAATGTCTGAGACAGCTATTTTCTTTCTCTCTGTCTAAATATTTGAAGACACATTTTACTCATGTTCATCAAACTCATATATTAATGCATCAAGATGTCCAATTTCTCTACTGCATCTGTGCACGCTTGAGCAAGCCACAAAGTATCACTGAGCCTCCATGTCCTTACAAGCCAATCTATGGGTTGGACTAAATGGATGATTTCCTAAGGGGGAATGGAAGGCCCTCATTTGGATTAGTGTCAGAAACAAGTACAGAGGGCGCTTTGTTTTAACTACTCTTGTCCCTTCCTTCCCAATTACAAGCCTCTGTTGGTTCCCCAGCTGTGTCTCTCTTTACCATCTTATTGAATTTGGACTCGACTTCTAACTACCAGTCTTTGTATCTTTTTTTGTTGAAGTGATTTTTCCATGGCCAGAGCCTGCTTAAGGCCTAACAGGCTGGAAGTGCAAGAGAGTTGATGACTGAAGGAAGTTGGTGGATAAATATCCCAGCTCCCTTGCACCTCCAGTGGGAAAACTCTGAGGCTTGTATTTGATCATGCCTCCCAGTTTCCAGTGGGATTGACTCTGGTTGCCCACAGTAGTAATGGCTTGATAACATACACTTTATTGACTACATCACTTCCCTTCCTCCCTTCTGCACACTTCTAATGCTGTGTCCTGGGAACTTCTTCAAAATAAACTATTTTCATTCAAGTCCTTGACTCAGGACCTGCGTGTGATGAAAATGATTAAGAATCATAAACACTTAGTATTTCTGTGTGTTTTTTTTTTTCCTGTGACTAAAATTCTATGATCCTCAGATACCCTTTTCTTAAACACAGTATTTTTTTTTTTTTTTTTTTTTTTTTTTTTTTTGAGAAGGAGTCTCACTCTGCCACCCAGGCTGGAGTGCAGTGGCGTGATCTCAGCTCAGTGCAAAACCTCCACCTCCTGACTTCAAGCAATTCCCCTGCCTCAGCCTCCAGAGTAGCTGGGATTACAGGTGCCCGCCACCATGCCTGGCTAATTTTTGTATTTTTAATAGAGATGGGGTTTCACCATATTGGCTGGTCTTGAACTCCTGACTTCAGGTGATCTGCCTGCCTCAGCCTCCCAAAGTGCTGGGATCACAGGCATTAGCCACCATGCCAGGCCAACCACAGCATTTTAAATAAGATTGTTCTTTGGCCTTGATTCCTTCTCTTTTGCTGTGTAAACTAATTGCTGGAAACTTTTGAGCTCTAATTTATATGCTTCAAACACAAAGTTGTCTTTAAAAACAAAGTCTTAAAGGAAACCTTAAAAAATACATATATTTGTCTTTTTTTCCCTCTTGCACAATGTCCATCAGCCACTAGCTGCAAAAATGTAAATGTGTAGTTACCCTGAAATAACAGACTTAACAGAAGCGTGGAATTCTTGGCTTTTTGTTCTGTTTTCATTCGTTTATGGCCTGAAAGCCATGAAGGAAACTATCACTGTAATCACCCACTGATACTCCAGAGTCCTGCTTTGAGAGAAGCAAGAAACCAGAAGGAAAAAGCTCTTGACGTCTTTGGGAGCTCAGAGTAAATCTTGATTAACAGAGATCAAAGTGAAACCCAAAGTCATTTAGAACTTGGCCTTTTTACAGAGAGGTCAGAAGGATCATTTGGCCAGAGTCTCACACTTTGAATTAGAATGTGAATAATAGGGACCTCTTGTCCCTGTTGATGGTAGTAACATGACAAACTGCTTTGCAAAACAGAGGTATGTGTATATACTAAAACTCATGAATATATAGTTTACAATAGGTTCAGAGAATGGAATAGTATACAGCATTGAAAATAATTACTGCCAAACATATTGACATCATTCCCTTGATACCCCATCCTTTTGCAAACACAGCACCATTTCTCTGTTCCATTTCCTAGTTAAAGTTCTTGAAAAAGTTGTGAACATTGCTGCCTCTTTTCTCATCATTCATTATCTCCTGAATGTTCACTTGAATGTTTGTCCTCCTTTCTCTAGAGAGGCTGTATTCACCAAGGTCACCAATGACCCCCATGTTGACAAATCCAATAACAACATTTCCTTTTTCATCTTGCTTTCCAGCAGCTTTCCAGATAAGTCATCATGTCCCTCTACTTTAACTATTGTCTTCTGATGGGTTTTAGAATTTTTGACTTTCCTGTTATCCTCCTACTTTTCTGGGCATTCCTTGTCAATATACTTTGCAGGTCCATGGCCTTTTATGTTACTGGAGTGTCTAGGATTCTTTTCTGAGAAATTTTCTTCATCTGCACACTCCCTGTAGGTGGTCTCACTCTGTCTATGCCCTAAAATATTTAATATATAAATACTAATAATTCCCAAGCTTACATCTCCAAAAATGACCTTTCTCCAGCAGTCCCGACTTCAATATCTATTTTTTACACATTTCCACATGAATGCAGGGTCAGCTTCATGAGTATGAGGCCTCTGCAGTCACACAGAGCCCAGTACTCAGAAGGACTCATGCTTAGTTTAATGTTCTACAGTCATTGTCCTGAAATTCTCCATCATTTTATCTTTGAACTTGTGTTTTGTAACTGAAGTCTGATGGAACAATGGAGAATGTACATAAGCAGAGGAGATATGTGCAAGATACATGTCCATTGTTCTTTGCTGCCCTGCTCACATACTGAATTTGCAATGCTGAGATGCACAGAATGTCCATGGATCCACCATGAGAGTTCAGTGAGGCTCAAACCAACTACATGATAAAAGTGTTACATCTCCAGGTTCTCACATCTATGAAAAATCATGCTTTCCATTAGAATCAGAACTTGCTTCAAATGCACAGATAGCATTCTAAAATATGAAACACCGATCATCCTAATCATTATGTGTTATTTCTATTAGCCAACGATTACATTGAATATAATGACATAGAAAAAGTAAGAAAGATGGCACAACCAAGATTTCCTCTTCTTTCCAGTCCTTCCTTTCTCATCAGTAAGCTGAAGGTAGAGAAGGCTGGTAGAGTGTTCATGTATCAAGAAGTAAAATAAAAACAATGATACTAGTTTTGTACAGTAGTTCCACTATCTTGATAATAACAAAAAACATAGGCGTGTACAATCTACTAAATGGGAATTGTATAATTTTTGTGATTCTGTATATAAATTAAATGCTTAAAATGGCATTTTATTTGCTGAAAATGGCATTGCACAACATAAGGATGAATGTTAAAACTCATAATACATAATTTTAATTTTTTTACTTAGAATGACATTAAATAGTAATTTTTTAAAAAATATCATGACCAGTCAAGAGAGAGATTGGAGAAGAAAGAAAACATTCTATTTTAGTATCTTTTTTGGCACTTCCCCATTGCTTTTGAAAAGGCACCCCTCAGTTTCACTTTTGGAGTGTGCCAGCAAATATGTAATCAGCCCTAATGACTAATAGACACTCCAAACTTTAAATGTCTATAAAGTGTTCTTAGTTCTTCTCTTTCTTTCCAAATCTTCCCTCGTTTTCCTCATCTTGGTCACAGCCCATTAACCCACCAGTTGCTCACATAAAGTAATTGAGAGTTAGCCTTTATTCCATAACTTTCTCCATCAGTAAGACATAGGGCATTATCTCCACACAGTATATGTCAGGCTGTCCATTCCTCTCAATCCTCTATTACTCTTCAGTTCAAGTCATCACCATCTCTCGCCTAGACAAGTATAGCCCCGAATTTCCTGTTGTCTCTCCACAGGTCATTGTATAAACCATACTCAAACAGATCCTTTTTTTTTTTTTTTTGAGAAGGAGTCTCACTCTGTCGCCCAGATTGGAATACAGTGGCATGATCTCAGCTCATTGCAACCTCTGTCTCCCGGGTTCAAGTGATTCTCCTGTCTCAGCCTTCCCAGTAGCTGGGATCACAGGTGGGTGACACCACGCCCGTCTAATTTTTGTATTTTTAGTAGAGATGGAGTTTCACCATGTTGGCTAGGCTGGTCTTGAACTCCTGACCTCAAGTCATCCGCCTGCCCCAGCTTCCCAAAGTGCTGGGATAGGGAATATAGGCATAAGCCACCATGCCTGGCCTCCCAAACAGATTTCTAAAAAACATAAATAGATATTTCCCTTTCTCTACTGAAAACATTCAAATGAGTCTCCTTGCTCTTTGCATGACACCCAAATTCCAACCATTGTCTCCAAAGTTTTACATGACCTGGTGCCTACATACCATTCCACACTCTTCTTATCCCATTCCACTTTTCATACACCGTGGCTCTGCCTCACAGGACTTATGATTACTCCAAAATCCCAGGATTACTTTGACCTTTAAAGCCCTTTTGTACTAATGAGCTTTCTTCTCTGTATGCTCCAGACCCCTGATCTTTGCCTAGATGGCTCTTCTTTTCATACAGATCTCAGCTTAAATGTCTCCTCCTCAAAGGAAGGACACTAACCACTCAAAAGAAATGAAAATACACCTGGTTACTCCAACTGGCATCTTGCTTTAGTTACTTCACATCATTTTTCCTGATCATGAACTCATTTGTTTATTGCCTGTCTTCCTCCACTGGGATGTCAGCTCCGTGAGATCAGGGACCTTAACTGTCTTATTTATTATTGTTTCTGGAGTCTCTGGGATAGCATCTGGAACAAGGTAGGTGTCAACTGAATGAGTAAATAAAAAACATTAATCAGCGTGGTAACTGCAGTTGTGTTTCCTCTGTTGATGGGTGTGTTTGTGTATGCATATCTTTACATACATGCACCCTCATGGAAAAACAACATATATACCTATATATATTTATATATTACTGTAGATATTGGCATTGTTTCCGCTGCACCCATTCTGTACCTTCCTCACTGGGTGGAAGCCACAGACAGAGAGGAATTGACTCCACCACTGTTGCAGAGGGATGCCCTGATCTGCTTAAAACAAATCTTATCCCCCAGCCACACTTTTGGGTTCACCAATGGGCATGTAACTGTGATAATAAGATGACCTCTGAAATTTTGTTCAATAGTTGAGGGATAAAAGCCCTCATTTTGACCCTCAGTGTGACCATGGAAGCATTTAGTTTCTAGTTCTAGTTTCTGCTGGCATCAAAATGACAACCAAGAGGAGAGCCTGCTTTGGCACGAAGCAAACATTAAGGAAGAGTGAAGAGAAACAACTAGACCTTTAATGACCTGGTTGAGCTGCTGGCTGGTTCAAACCTGAAGTCCAACCCTTGGGCTTTCTAGTTACACAGTTACATGAAGAAATACCTTTCATTGTTTGAGCCAGTGAAAGCTGGATTTTCTGTTCCTTGCAAATAAAACATTGTAATTGACACTGGTAGTAAATTTTAATCAGTATTAGCCTTTTGGGTGTATTTCCTTCCAGTAGTTTTAATGCTGTTGAAAATAAGATAGCTGCAACTGGAATGCATGTATACTTTTGTGTATCATTTTTCTACTTATTGTTATAGTATAAGTATTTACTTTCATGCTAATACTTACCTCAACAACCCTAACCTTACTGATTTTAAAAATATCCGTGATTGCATACACTATAATTTACTTAATAATTTACCTATTTTTGTGGACACATAGGATATTGTCACTCTCTTCAAGTTTTATTTCCTTTTTTTCATACTTATATCCTAGAAATTTAATCATTAGGTCAGTATATGTGAACATTGATTTACCTATTGAAACACAATGCCAAGTGGCTTTTAAAAATAATATTCTTAGTACCAATAGTACCTGCCATATTAGGCTTTATCACAGTTTTACAAAAATTTGATAATTAAATACCTCTCAAATTGGATTAATCCTGTTTTAATTTGAATTTTTCTGATTACTAGACAGTTTGGATAATTTCTGATATATATTTTACTATTAATATTTATCTTTTGGGGAAATACTTGTTTACTTTGTAGTTGGATTTTATAGACAGCTTTTCATTGTGGCAGATGTAGTCAGTGTCCTGGCAATATTTTCTGAGTTCCCATCATTTCTACAATGACTTTCAAGGCAAACAACTGAAGCTTTCTGCCTAAAGGCAGGCACTCTTGCTGGTGTCTAGTAGGCCCACATATGAGATGAGCAGCAGTGAATGAAATGCTCTCCCTTACAAACCAGACGCATCCGTCAATCAAAACCTGTTGGTAGATAACTACCTCTGCTCCCTTGCCCCTCATGTGAGATAACAGTAAGGTCTGTGTTATAACCTCTCATCCCCAGCACTCCAGTGGGATTAGGTTCCAGCTGTCCACAATAGTAACCTGCTTGTTAACTCACACCATATTTGCTGCCTTCCTGTCTTTCCTTCTATTTCTCCCCACAGCTCTACTGGTGCTTGTTGACATCACCTTCCAGATAAACTCTTTGTACCCAACAGTGTCTGTCAGTCTTTGGTTCTAGAGAATCTACCTTAAGAGAGCCATCAAATGAGATTTGCTTTAGTGCAGTGACTTAGGCGCTTAAGAATACTTGCTGAACATTTGAATTCTTCCCTACTCTGTGTAAAAAAAAAAAAAAATTCTAAATAAAGCAGTTCACTTTTGTTTGGAAATAAGCAGGAATATTAGATACAATGTACACTGGTCTTTTAAAACTCTTAAAACACTTTCAATAAAAGGAGCAAAATAACTAATGATTTTTTATGACTTTTAAGCTAAAAGGAATATTTATTCACTCTGTATGTGGATTCAGAACTTTGTTTTTTCTTCTGTGGGGTACTTCATGGAGCTTTTGAAAAGTACAAATTTTTTTCTCCCCAGGCTTTAATCATTATGCTTTAAGGAAATCTTTTGAAATGAAGGCAGCATATGTTGCAATAACTAGGCCCTTTCATTAAATTCATCCCTTAAGAAAAGCCCACGCAGTAACTGATTTTTTGACCCCAGTTCAAATAGAACTTTGGCTAGAAAATTCTCAGAGGTAAAATACCAACAGCAACAGGAATGTTTCATATTTTAAAGTTTTCCAGTAACCACAATACACTTTATCCAGCATATATTTGGTTTGGGCTGTTTGAAGTTCACTTGAAGTTTAGATGGTGTTTTAAAGATTGCATGAATATGCCCTGTTTTCCAAGAATACATGACCCGTTTTAAGGATTGATAATATAAGAAGAAATTCTTCTTTTAAAGAAAAGTGTGTTGCTAAGACAATATCACAACTATATATCAATGATCTTTCAAAACACTGCATTTTAGAACTTCTGACTTCTTCAGATTTCCAATTTGGTTATGAGATCTGAAAAACTTAACTGATAATAGATTCCCTTTAAAGTATAAATTGACTTCAAAGCCACAGCTTTAGTTGCTAAGTTGCAATTTCTAAGTCATGTCTTTAAAAATGTTTAACAAATTCAAATGGACATTTCAACATTGGTTGCTTTTAAGTAGAGAAGGAACATACCACCTACTAATGATTTTTTTAAAGTACTTCTTTATTTATGTGTTTTAGAGTTGGAGTCTTGCTATGTTGCCCAGGCTAGAGTGTAGTGGCTATTCACAGGCACCATCCCACTACTGATCAGCAACGAAGTTTTGACTACTAATGATTATTGTTAACCTATGTTAAATTAAAGTTTCTGATGTATGCCAGTGACATTGGCTTTATGTGCATGATGATGTTCACTCAAAATAATTGGAATTTTGGAGGGAAGATTTTTCCCATTACCATTTTAGAGAGATTTTCCATCAAGATCTTGACGTATTGGAGAATACCAAACTTATGAACATCATGTTCCCAGGCATTGGGTTGTCCACAGGGGAGAATGAAGTGAAGATTTGGGTGTCTAGATAATTCAGGCTAAAAACTGTTAGTGGTCAAGTAAAAGGGGTTCAAGACAGAGGGGGAAATGGAATTAAATTGCCACAGACCTATATTAGAGTCAACATTTTAGTGCTCCTCCGCTTTTAACTTTAAGTGCAATACTGTTCCCAAACTCTAGTACTTGCTCCCAAACTTGGCCCATCTTCCCTGGAGCTCAAATTCAGGAACACACAAATCAAGAGGCTGCTGCAGAAGTCCCTGGCACATTAACTGGCTGAAAGTGCTACTGCTTTCTGCGTTTGTGAGGCCAATGCCCAGCCAATATCACACAATGACCTGAGATGCCAATAGTGCTCTCATTGAGAAAAATTAGATGCGATCTGATCAAGTTATCCGGCTAACTGACTCAGGATCAGAATTACGAGTTCTGTTATATTTCCTTTCTACCTTGCAATTCTGGATTAATTTTCTATTGCATACCAATACAAAGAACCCCCAAGAACAAATGACACCTAGCAAAATTGTACTACAAATATATTCTTTCGCCAGTAGGGTCATAGAATAAATCATCTTCCATTGATGCTATATTTCATGAATGTGTAGTTTGAAAAAAAAAAAAAAAGGAGAAGAAGGA
>NW_016804523.1:1914376-1916230 GCF_001698545.2 Rhinopithecus bieti
GGGGGGGGGGGGGAGGGAAGGGAAGGGAAGGGAAGAAGAAGAAGAAAGAAGAAAGAAGAAAGAATAAAGAAGAAGAAGAAGAAGAAGAAGAAGAAGAAGAAGAAGAAGAAGAAGAAGAAGAAGAAGAAGAAGAAGAGATTTATAATCTCAAGGTAGCTCAAGCTAGGTGACCAAAGTCCAGAAAACCGAAAACAGACTTCACCACCTGTAAGTACTATAGATATGTAGCCATATATCGTAGCCAGTTAAGCACTAAATTTATGTTACAACACCAGGAACATTCCAAGGAAATTCAATAATATCTATTTATTAAATTCAGTGCTGTGATTACCAACCAAGCAAAACAAAGCTGAAACATATTCCATGGAAAATCTAACTGTTCAAAAGGTGCCCAACAGAAATGTTATGTTTATTTGGTGATATTTAAATGATGATCATCCTCTCATTCACATTCACATGCTTCCTAAAAAATGTTGTTTTTTACATTCCAAAGGATAAGTCACACTTCATTTCTCAGCTCTGTTTGACTCTGAAGGTGCTAGAGTATCTGTTATCCTGCTTATTAGAAACAATCAACTTTTTGACAAGGTATACACTAGGTTCACATGCTGAAAACCCGATAGAAACTGAGATGCTTTGTCTGTCCATTCACTTGATACATTAAGCAAATATTTTTAATATTTAATGATTGTTTCCACCTGTTGATAAGGCACAATTTTCATCTCAAGTAAGCACAATACATAAGTAGATAGTAGCCTGTTGTAAGGCAGTCAGATACACTTTGTAAAATTACACATAGTTTGGGGTCTTAGAACCAATTTTTAAAATTTAAAAGTGATGAAATCTTCTTAAATCTTCTTAAAAATTCCTACATCATAATTTAATTATGTAATTGATAGCAAATACATAGTGAAATGAAACTTTTGAACTGTTGATTGTTTTAATATATGAGGATTAATTTTCCTTCATGGGGAATAAATTCAGAAGAGGAATCCAGGGCTGCTGTCGTGGCTTTAGTCACTAGTGCACACCCTTCTTGTAAATTTCTGCTCTCCCATCCTTAGCAATGACATCTAACTGCACATTTGCTTCAATTCAGTCCAAAATGACAGTTGGAACCTCAATCCTCACCTCCGTTTTACAGGTATCCTGAAGGAGGAAATGACTGAAGACAAAACACAGGTTCCAGAGTCTATATCCTCTTGAGAAAAAAAATCTTCCTTAAAGTCCTACCTTACCACTCTTGCTTACATCACATTAGTCAAAATTAGTCACATGGCTATTCCAGGCTTCTAGCTGCTTACATTTCCAGAGAAAGGAGAGAAAAGCTATTGGTTAAACAGATACACTGTACATTTCTGTTTGCCCATTCAGATCTACTTTTTTTTTTTTTTTTAATTATACTTTAAGTTCTGGGGTACATGTGGAGAACATGCAGGTTTGTTACATAGGTATACACGTGCCATGGTGGTTTGCTGCACTCATCAACACGTCATCTACATTAGGTATTTCTCCAAATGCTATCCCTACCCTAGCCCCCCATCCCCCAACAGGCCCCGGTGTGTGATGTTCCCCTTTCTTTGTCCATGTGTTCTCGTTGTCCAACTCCCATTTATGAGTGAGAACATGTAGTGTTTGGTTTTCTGTTCTTGTGTTAGTTTGCTGAGAATGATGGTCTCCAGCTCCATCCATGTCTCTGCAAAGGACATGAACTCATTGTTTTTTATGGCTGCATAGTATTCCATGGTGTATATGTGACACATTTTCTTTATCCAGTCTATCACTGATGGGCATTTGGGTTGGTTCCAAGTCTTTGCTATTGTGAACACTCCCGTAATAAACATACACGTTTCT
>NW_016804523.1:1918722-1936438 GCF_001698545.2 Rhinopithecus bieti
AAGTCAGGTGGCATGCTGTCTCCAGCTTTGTTCTTTTTGCTTAAGATTGTCTTGGCTATACGGGCTCTTTTTTAGTTCCATATGAAATTTAAAGTAAATTTTTCTAATTCTGTGAAGAAAGTAAATGGTAGCTTGATGGGGATAGCATTGAATCTATAAATTACTTTGGGCAGTATGGCCATTTTCACAATATTGATTCTTCTTATCCATGAGCATGGAATGTTTTACCATTTGTTTGTGTTCTCCCTTATTTCCTTGAGCAGTGGCTTGTAGTTCTCCTTGAAGGGGTCCTTCACATCCCTTGTAAGTTGTATTCGTAAGTATTTCATTCTCTTTTTAGCAATTGTGAATGGGAGTTCCCTATGATTTGGCTCTCTGTTTGTCTATTATTGGTGTATAGGAATGCTTGTGATTTTTGCACACTGATTTTGTATTCTGAGACTTTGCTGAAGTTGCTTATCAGCTTAAGGAGATCTGGGGCTGAGACAATGGAGTTTTCTAAATAAACAATCATGTCATCTGCAAAAAGTCAAATTGTCTCTGTTTTCAGACCTACTGTCTAGCTTCTCCATATTGCACTGTGACCAGGAGAGAAACTTCTCTGAACTCATCAGCCAGCCTTCACCTCCTGTCTTCCCTTTGAGTTTGGACAATGAAACACACCAGGAGGAGGTTGAGAAGCAGGAGGAGAGAGATGATGGGCACTTGAATCTTCCTGCTGTATCTAAGGGCAGAGCCCTTGTCGATGGATGGGAATTAAATTTTTTTTCAGTTGAGACTTTTTAATTCAATTGATTGTTTTTTTTCTACTTGGTAGGGTTATACTACTTCTACCCGAACCATATCATTTTAAAAAAATCAATTACTTGCTTCTAATTCTTAAGCAAACGTTTTGTTCACTGTATAAATGCAAGTCTTATCTGCCAACACACAAGGACTGCTCCAACTAAGAATTTTCCAAATTGGCTACCTTACTACCCAGTGATTTAACATAATATGTATACTGTTTTAGCTGTCAGTATCATACATGTCTCATAGGTTTACACACTATAAGCTACAAAAGGATTCAATTTTATTCAAGTGGTAGACGTAATGACATTAATGGCCTACACCATGGTCAGCAAACATGTATTTCATAAAAAAAGAGAGTATGTACTTCAAAAAGCCAGACCTCAGTTATGTACTTTTCCTGGTTTAGAATCTATTCTAGTTTGTAAAAATAGTCTATCACCCAAAATGTCACCAAAGGTAGTAATTTGAGATTAGAAATATTTTAGAAATTACTTCATTTCAGGTATTATTAATGTTAAGATGACCCCCACATGAAGTCATAATGCCAAATTACTTAGAATTTCAGTTGGTTATATTTAAACTGGGGTTTTGCTTATTGAAAATGTCATCTACTTTTTTAGAATGCAATTTTAAGTCCACAGAGGAGCCAGTGTACTGTTTGGCTGAAAGACTGCACACCATTCTCTTAGGCAGGCTGGCTTCACACAAATATCAATTGTTAATTATCACACGGCCAGAGCAAATGGGATTGCCTTGGCACTGTTACTACTTGAATAGGCAGCAAGGAACACTTAACCTGCTTTTTACTGGAGCATAGCTTTTACTGAGAAAACTCCCTTCTTTTTCCCAAAGTCCCCAGGCACATTTCTGCCTTACCTGGCCACAGGTCAAGTACTGCTTACTGTAAAGCAGCATCTGTTAACCATGACCAGATATTAGTACCACTGGGCAGCTTTTCACACTCACATAGTGTGGATTGCATCTCAGCCCAAGTATATTAGAATCCTACAGTGGGGTCTTGTCATTAAAATTTTTAAGGTGCTCCAGGTGATGCCAATGTACAGTCAAGGTTGCAAACCACTGCCTTAAAGAAACGAGGCTAAAGATGCAAGTAAGATGTATGGAGGAGCAGGTCTTAATTTCTGCTTCCCACTGAGGCAGCCCCTCTGTACTCAGCTCTGAAAGACTTTGGCTAAGCTATAAGCGGACTTAGCGAAGACCCTTTGCTCTTCTCTATCTTTCTTTACTCAAGGGAGGGTCTGCTAAAAGGAAAAAAATAGCAGGTTTAACTAGACTTTGTTCAATCTCATGCCGGGGGAGTTTTTTGCTGCAAGAATATAAAACTGACCTAGCTCTATAATTTTAGGTGATGGGTGGAGGGAATAGGCTTATTAGTTCTTTTATGTAGATTGTAGTGAACATTCTTAATTTCATAGAAAAAAAAAACCACTATTAACTGTCAGCTTGACTATCTTGAAAGGATTTCTAGTCAATTACATCGGTAATCTTTATGTCAATTAGGTTAGGGTATAAAGCAGATTTATTCTATAAATTCCACTTTCTAATTGCATCTGTTAATGAAATTTAATCCTTATGCAAATTGAGCAGTTGAAGCAAATTTACTGAACACAAATGAGGAAAGTTAATGTGGAGAGGGAAAAATAAATTAAAAACCCCACAAACCCTGTTACTTTCACTGATAGAATTAAACCGTAGCAGTTCTTTCAATGCAATGTATCAAGACAGAATCGAAAGAGACACTTGAACTTCTGCTTGAAATTTCAAACTCACTGTATTTTGTTTCAATTCTCCAATGCACCCACTTGGGTTAACTAAGAGGAGTGTCTTCAACTGCTCATATCCTGACTATCTTAGAACAGATAAAGAATGAGTGCTCTAGGGTTATCTATAATCCTCCCGCATGAGTTGCAAAACTAAGTTATATGGTTCATAATTATATTATGTTGTAAGTTAAAGATACTAAATTTTACAATAGAAAATATTAATCTAGTTATATTCCTTTAGACTAGAAAATATATCCACATACCACAACAAAATGTTGAACCATGCACAGGAGACTCTAAGTGAAATATAGATGAAGATTCAAATTCTCTCCACTAATGGTCTTCAGCATTCTATCTGGAACAGTCCCTGCCAAGTCCCCGGTCATCTCTCCGTGGCCATTTTTCCATCATCTGGCTTCTAGATAGGTTCTAGATAGGACTTTGCTTCCTTGTTCCATATCCTAGTTTATCACCACTTTCTTTCCTTGAGCAGTTTAACTCTGCTGACTAGGAAGTTCCTTCCAGGGACAAGCCTAAATTATCCTGCTGAGATGTAAGTTTATTCTTGTTATCTTTCCTTGGTGAACATGGAGAAAATCAGACAATGCCGCCCATTTTAGTTATTATTTTTAAAAGGTTATTCTGTGGCTTAAAGAAATTTTTTGGCAGAATCTCAAATTGCACATATATGATCCATATAAAAATACACACATATGGTCAAATACTGGATAGGAAAAATGTATGATTCTAATAGACATACTCTAGTGGAAGGTATGGGAGACTTGATTTTCCATTTATGTTCCTGTCTGTTTCTTGATAATTTAAAAGGACAAATGAAAAAAAAAATTGACATTTAAAATTAACTCTATCCTTTGTATGTTACCTTTGTATGTTACTCTTTGTATGTTACCTTTGCATAGATGGAGTTCAGCTCTGGTTAAACATTCAAATCATTTGAACAACACTAGATGTTTTTGAACAATACTAGCTCTTGGGCTCAGTTCTCAGAGATTCTGATTGAATTAATCCATAATGCTTTCTAGACACCAGTATTTTTTTTAAAACCTTCCCAAGTGGTTGTAATGGGCAGCCAGAAATGAGAAGTGGTTCTCAGTTTTAGTTCTGTATTAGAAACATGTGAGAAGCTTAAAAAAAATCCAGATGACCAGGCAACACCCAAGCAATTTAAGTTAAGTCTGAAGATAAGACCTAGGCCTTGGTATTCTTAAAGCTCACAGGTGATGTCAATATACAGCCAAAATGGAGAATCCATGAATTAGACTGGTAGTTCTCAAATTTTGGTCCACGAACCAGCAGCATGAGCATCTCCTGGAAGTTTGTTAGAAATGCAGGTCTTAGGGCCTCACTCCAGGCCTACGAATCAGACACACTGGGTAAGGCCCAGTAGTTTGTATTTTTTATCAGTCTCCCAGGGAATTCTCATATAAACTAAAATTTGAAAGCTACTGACTTGGACTATAAAGTTTACACTTACAGGGGCTCTAATTACTCAGATGGGTATCTCCAGAACTTAGCACAGGGCTTGTCATGAGTAGGTACTCAAAACTTGCCTCCTAAAAGAAGGAAGGAAGAAATAAAGGTAGGAAGGAATTTCTATTTTATAAAAAAAGAGGATTTGCAGAGTTACACGCAATGAAACTCAGAGAGGTAAATTAAATTGAATTAGTACAAGACCAACCTAGGCTCATTCCCTTTTCTATATCAAATCTTAAGCTCTTAGGTGCATATATGTTTTCAGTTGTTTTATATTCTTGATGAATTGCCCCGTTTATCAATACATAATGTCCTCTGTCTCTTGTAGCATGTGTGACCTAAGGTCTATTTTGACTGATATTAGCATAGCTATTCCAGTTCTCTTTTAAAATACGAATGAAATCTCTTTTTACATTCTGCCACTTTCAACCTATTTGTATCTTTGGAGCTAAAGTGAATATGTTGTAAACAGCATAGAGTTGAATCTTGTTGTTATTGTTGCTTTTAAACTGACAATCTCTGCTTTTAATTGGAGAGTTTAGCTCATTTACATTTAAAATAATTATGGATAAAATGATTTACTTTTGACATTTTACTATTTGTGTTCTATATGTCTTATCTTTTCTGTTTCTCAATTCCCCATTACTGCCTTCTTTTGTGATTAATTGATTTTTGAAATTTACTTTTCATTTCCTTTTCATTTCTTTTTCTGTATATTTTATAGTTAATTTTTTAGTAGTTATCCTGGGGATTACAACTAACATCTTAAGCTTATAACCTGGCTTGATTTAACACCAATTTGACTTCAAAAGTATACAATTACTTTGCTCTTATATTCTCCATATCTCTTTCTTTATATTGTTTTTGTCACAGACTATATCTTTATACATTGTGTGTAAACTAATATAGATTTTTATTCATTGTTTGATGTATGTGTCTTTTAAATCATATGAGAAAAAAGAGGGGTTACAAGCCAATAATAGAATAAAATAGGCCTTTATATAGGAGTATTTAGTTACTTTTAGTAGTGTGTTTTATTTTTTTGTATGCCTTCAAGTTACTATCGAGTTTGCTGGCATTACATCCTGAAGGTGTCTCCTTACCATTTCTCGTAGGACAGGTCTACTTGTGATAAACTGTATCACCTGTTATCTGGAAATATTTCACTTTTTTCTTAAAATTTGAAGACCAATTTTGCCAGGTATGCAATTCTTGGTTGACAGGTTTTTTTTCCTCCTGTTTTGGCATTTTAAATATATCATCCAATTGTTGTCTTGCCTCCCTTGTTTCTGATAAGAAATCAGTTATTAATCTCACTGAATATCATTTGTATGTGACTAATTGCTATCCTCTTGCTGATTTCAAGACTCTTTCTTTGTCTAGAACTTTGATTACAATTTCTCTTAGTGTGTCTACCTTTGTATTTATCCTACCTGGAGTTTATCAAGTTTCCTGAATGTGTAGATTTATGCCTTTTATCAACTTTGAGAGTTTTACAACCATTACGTGTTCAAATATTCTTTCTGCCTTTTTTTCTCTCTCCTCACTTCCCAAGACTCCGATTACCTTGTTATGCTTGATGGCATCTCACAGGTCTCTTGGGTTCTGTTCATTTCTCTGTATTCTTTTTTTATCCTTTAGTTCTTTGTTCTTGGTTTCATTTATCTTTTTCAGTATATATAACAGTTGATTCATTTATATTTATTTATTTATTTTGTGGATACATAGTAGGTATATATATTTATGCATTCTATGAGATATTTAGATATAGGCATGCAATGCATAATAATCACATCAGGGTAAATGGAGTATTTATCATCTCAATAATTTATCCTTTGGCTTCAAACAATCCAATTATATGCTTTTAGTTATTTTTAAATGTGTAATTAAATTATTTTTTGACTATAATCATCCTCTTGTGCCAGTACATACTAGATCTTATTCATTTTCCTAACTATGTTTTGTACTCATTAAGCCTCACCACTTCCCCCTCCACCTTGCTACCCATTATCCTTCCCAGGCTCTGGTAATCATCCTTCTTTTAAGAGTTGATTTAAAGTCTTAGTTAGTAGATCCAATATCTGTGCTTTTTCAAGGAGCGTTTGTTCATTTTTTTTTCCTGTGAGTGGGATACTCTTTTGTTTCTTCTCATGAATCATAATTTTTTGTTGAGAACAAGACATTTCGAATATTATTATGTGGTAACTCCAGAAATCAGATTCTTCCCATTCTTTGGGGTTTATTTTTGCTGCTTGCTGTAGATTGGAGTTGTTTCTTTCTTTAGTGAGTTTTCTAAACTACTTTTTATTGTAATAATATATAGACAACACAAATTTTACTATTTTAGTCATTTTGTGTACAGTTGAGTGACATTAAGTAAATTCAAAATGTTGTGTTGTGCAATCATCACCAACCACCATCCATCTTCAGAACTTTTTAATATCTTCCCCAGCTGAAACTCTGTACTCACTAAACAATAACTACTTATACTTCTGTCTGACTGTCCCCTGGCAATTGCCACTCTGACTCTATAAATTTGACTCCTCTAGTTATCTCACACGAGTGGAATCATACAAATATCTGTCCTTTTGTTTCTGGCATATTTCACTTAGCATGTCTTCAAGGTTTATCCATGTTCTAACATGTGTCAGAATTTCTTTATTTTTAAAGGCTGAATCATATTCCATCGTAAGTGTAGGCCATATTTTGTTTATCTATTTCTCCATTGATGGACATTTGGGTTGTTTCCATCTTTTGTCTATTGTGAATAACACTGCTATGAACATGAGTGTACAATTACCTGTTTCAGTCCCTGATTTTAATTGTTTGGGATATATACCCAGAAGTGAACTTGCTGAATTATATGGTAATCCTATGTTTATTTTTGAAAAAATACAATATCATTTTCCACAGTGGCTGTACCATTTCCCATCATCACTAGGAACATACATGGGTTACAATTTCCCACATTTTCACCAACACTAGTTGTTTTTTTTTCCATTTTTATTATTTTTTTAAATAATAGCTATCCAAGTGGTGTCAAGTGGTATCTCATTGTGGTTTTGATTCACATTTCCTGAGGGATTACTGATGTTATGCATCTTTTCATGTGTTTATTTCCATTTAAAGATCTTCTTTGGATAAATGTCTATTCAAACACTTTGCTCATTTTTCTAGACTATTTTAAAGGCTATATATTTTGTTGCATGGACTCTGAAGTCTCTGTTTTGTTAGCTTGTGGTTAGCTAGTTGTTTGACAGATTTCCCTAAATGCCTAGAGCAAACACACACACACACACACACACACACACACACACACACACACACACACACACATCCAACCCTCTCCTAGCCTGGCTGTTTACAACTCTGCCTTAGTCTTCATTTCCTGCTGTCGTGAAGCCTTAAGATCTCAAGCTGAAGGTGAAAGCTTAGTGTTTTCTCAGATATTTTCTGAGCATGGGTCCTATCCTGAGCATATGCATCATTTTTTAGGTTCTCTATTATATGGGATCTTTTTCAAAGCAATTATTCCCCAATGTAACTCATTCTCCAGCTTTTCCTTCCAGGATTTAGGGCTGTTTATTGCTTATAACAAATATCATCTTCTGCCCTAAGTGGCAGAGGCTTGTTCATTTGCCTTTCTAGGTTTTGGAGGAATGTCTTCTGCGTGGGTTGCTTTTCTGCTCTCAGAGTTCCAAGTTAGGTAAAACAAAGGCAAGTACTTCTAGGGACTCTTCAGGTCAAAACAGACAAACACAATTCCTTGGTAATAAGGTCTGCTCTGCTCCCTCCAGAATCAGGTACCCATAGAGAGAATATGGCTGCCATCTTTCCTACTGCTGCTGTGCTGAGGAGGATGTGTGGCAAAGCTAAGTTAAAATGTCACAAATCTCTCCTATCATGTTAGTCACTTTTTTCTTGACTTGGCATTTGCTTGGTTGCCTTAAGCCTTTGTCTATTTTTCCGAGTTCTTACAGAGTTGAGTTTGATAGTTTTTGCTGGTTTTATTAGTGTTTTTGTGGAGAAATGGGCCCTTTGGGCTCTCTACTCTGCCATTTTTGCTAACTTCACCACCAACCCTCATGTTCTGAACTCTATATCCTTAAAATGGTTGAATGGGTTTCAAAAGGCAAGGCAGGCAATGGATCATGATACTAAGCCAATGATAGGAGCTTTGAAGTGAAAGAGGCGGTTCTAACAAAAAGTAGATGCACACTCTCCACCCACACTCCTCTCCCTCCATCATATCCTACAATCCAGAAGCAAGAGGAAAACACAAACTCATAGACTGAGGCCATCCACCACTACCTGAAATGCTGCACTTACTCAATATGGGATGGGGCTTCGACTGTTATAATTTAAGCACTTCCGACAACACACTTTCTACTTCATGTACTTCATGTTTGGTCTTAAGTCTTCTCTGGAAAGGCCATCTATCTCCATGTATTTCCTATAAATATCTAGCTGTCTTATTAAGTGTTACATTCAAATGTGACAAATTAAAATCAAGTGGAAATATTCTATGTTAATGATAAGGTAAAACCAAATGTGTATGTCAGAGTAGAATATGGCATGTGCTCTTATCATAAATATTACAGGAGCTATTTGTTTGTCAGGGCTTCATCAAAACATCTGAAAATTGCTTGACTTGGAGGCGAATAGACTATAATTTCCATGTCTGCCCCAAATAATCAGTCACTGACAACTTAGAAAATTCTTATCAATAAAGATGGAACCGATCTTCTCTATTCCATAAAATATAAGCATATCATTTTCAGAAAAATTTTAAAATCATTTTAGACTTGACAAATTACATGAAAGAGACATTAAGTCACAGAAATGATTTTTTTAAATGAAGTGAAATTTAATAAGTGACCGTGAATGTCTATGGAAGTGCTGGGAAGCCCATCTTTGCTTGATCAAAGATTTATCCAGTAATAATCAAAACATCCAGGTTAGTCTTAGAATTTAAATATATTTCCAGAAGTGAATGGGTCTAATCATTTGAGTGCCCCTCATGGTGCCTCAACCTGATCCTGCTGTCATATCCATCATATCCATCTCTTCTATCTGTGGTTTGAACATTTTGCTTTTTTCAAGCCCCCCAAAGAGTTCCACCTGTTAGTTGATATTAAACAACAGGGCTAAAGAAAGACACAAATAAAAGGAATTGTATGACATTCCACATAGTGAAATTGTTTCTAAAGTGTGAAATATCCTATTGTTTAGAAAATGTTTTCTGGCTATCTTGAAATAATATTAAATATGTGGGAAATTTTTTATCAATGCCACACAAGAAGACCACAAATATGAGACCCTACCAAAATTAAGATTTCCTCCCCCCCAAAATCTTTATTTTATTTTATTTTATTTTTAAGTTTGTTACATGAAGGGAGAATCTTCAGTTTTTTGGAGCATTTTCTTAAATGGAAAAGTACATTGTCCCAGTAATTTCACACAAATAAGATTTTGTCATATGCTGAATTTGAATTTAGCTCCTGAATAAACTTAGAAAAACAACAGAAGATACTAATATTATTAAGCAAGAACTCAGAAGCTGGGCAATTTTTTTATGTTAATAGCATTTTACGTTTATGTTAATATTGAGGTATAATTTATATGCATATAATGCAAATCATAAACATGTGGATCAATGCAATTTGGCAATTGTATATGACCATGCACTCATTACCCAGGCTAAGGTATAATACACTTCATCTCTCTAGAAAGTTCTCCTTTACAATCAGTCCTCTTGTACTCCACAGTCAGCTACTATTCTGGTTTCTATCACTGCAAAATATTTTCTTGTCTTTAAACTTAATATTAGTGGAATTGTAGAGTATGGTCCATTTTGTGTCTCTTCAGCTCTCTTCAAAAACACTATAATTTTGAGATTCATCACTAGACTGAATGCATTAGCAATTCATTTTTATTCATAGCTGAGTAGTATTCCATTATGTGATTATACTGCAATGTGTTTATTCATTTACCAGTTGGTGGAAATTTGAGTTGTTTCCAGTTTGGAGTTTTTATGAATAAAGGGGCTATGAGCATTCTTTTACAAGTTGTTATATGGATATATGTTTCATCTCTTATGGGTAAATACCTAGAAGTGGAATTATTGGGCCATAGGAGAGGTAAGTACATATTTAACTTTATTAGAAACTGCCAGAGAGTTTTCCAAAGTAGTTGTACCATTTTATATCACCCCTGTATGAGAGTTTCAGCTGTTCTACAATCTTGCCAACACCTGGCCTCTCTACTATTTTTTTCCTTAATTTTAGCAATTTTAGTGAATGTATAGTGGTGTAATGGCTTTTGTGGAGTTAAACAGCAGTTTTGCTGTTGTTGCTGTTTTTGAGACAGAGTCTTGCTCTGTTGCCCAGTTTGGAGAGCAGTGGTGCGATCTCAGCTCACTGCAACCTCCGCTTGCTAGGTTCAAATGATTATCCTGCCTCAGCTTCCCAAGTAGCTGGGACTACAGGCGTGTCCCACCATGCCCGGCTAATTTTTTTTTTATTTTTAATAGAAACAGGGTTTCCCCATGTTGGCTAGGCTGGTCTTGAACCCTTTATTTCAAGTGATCCACCTGCCTCGGCCTCCCGAATTGCTAGGATTACAGGCATGTACCACTGTGCCAAGCTAAACAGCAGTTTTATTAAGGCTTCTAATGATAATGTTTTTCTGTATGCATTTGCTTGAATATTCCTTTACTTGATTTTTCAATCTTAAAAGTTTCCACACCCCAAATGCTGTCAGCAGTTACAGATAAGAATAAAAGATTTAAAAATAACTTTCACTGTGTATGTGTACAAATATCAGCAACCGGAACATATAAGAAAAGTGGTATGCTTACATAATAAGAACCTATTTTTAAAAAATAAAGAGTCCTTCCAAAACCGAGAAGTTGGTGAATCTTAAAACAAGATTTCTGGGCACCAAATGCTCGCTTTATTTCAAGAAACAATTGCACCTTGAACTTGGAGCTGTGTTGATATCATTTACTGACACTTGCTAACTGAAATCTTTGGCACTCCACTAAAACTTCAATAGCAAATCTAAATAGTGAGAGACTGTATCTACATCCTGCCTTGCAATAGCAGAAACCAAATGCAACCCTTAAATTGCCTTTTCACACTTGCAAGAGTGTGCCTTTTGAATTTTAGGATTATTGTGTGATGAGAAACTATAAAATATATGCAGGTTATAAAATCACCCTTATTCTGATAACTCATTTATCTGTGGCCCATGTTTTGGCGTTTGCAACAAAATTCAACTTATAAAACTTCAGCCCTGTTCTTTATAATGCAGCTATGGATGTAAATCGGACTGTTTTCAAGCATCATCAAATATATCAAAGATACAGCCCAGGAATAGCTATATTTGGACACATGCTGCTTGTTCGCCCAACCAAGTTTATCCCGAATTCTCTATAACTCCCTGAGGTGATTAACACATATTCACCATGAAATCAGTCTGGAAAAGCTTTTCAAGATATAAAACTTACAACCTGGATGGGCAGCTGGGAGCTCAGGGCCAGGCATTAAATATCTGATGTCTAGGGGTCTAAACATGGGTCTGGCATCCAGCATGGGGCCTAGAATTTAATCCACCAAACATATCTGGGCCAAGCAGCAAGTGTCTACTATAAAATGAATCTGTGTGTGCATGTATATATGACTTTTGGTTCCATATTTCATTTCTTATGAATATTTTGAATCCAGAAAAAAAGCAGAGCCAAGAATATAACATTGGAGAAATGCAATCTATTGCACACTAGCAGACATTTTATTGTTTACAAGTATGATATGGCTACTGTATAAGAAACACTCTGTTTCAAATTGAAATGCTCGCAGTTTCCCAGAGGTTAATCATCAAGTATTGATTGTTCTGTCCACTCTTCCTTCTCCTATCTCTTTCATCCATCTATTTCCCTGCAAATCTACCATGGTGCAACTGGACATAGAGCTGAAGGATTTCATGCAGAGAAATAATAAAGACTGAGTTAAAAGAACATAACTTCAAGGTCTTCTCTACACAGTCAAAGGAGAAGCTGTACTTCACATCTGGGTCTGGTGGGCACCAAAGTAAACATAAATAATATTTAAAATATTTAATAATTTACATAACAAGCACACCAATCTTTCAAACAGTTGGTGCCCATAGCACTTAATGAGGGTCTTAGAAGCTCCCTGTTGTGGCAAGTAATAAACCTTAGTTGTTGAATCGTGGGAAGGAATGGGTGACCATGAAGTGGTCATGACCACTGCAGAGTTGGGAGAAGTAGTTATTTGCAAACAAGCATAAAAACACCGAATATTTTAACAACTAGTAACATCTAACAGTCTTACAAGCCTGGATTTAAGTCTCAAATCTCATTGTAACCACAGCCTTTTCTGAATACCATGGCCTTCTCTCTCAGGTTGCATTCCTCCTTGAAGCAGACCCTTTAACAGAAATCCAAAGGCATTACCATTTGCAGAAAAAATTTAAGCCTGAGACAAGGGTTCTAGAGAAATAGTTTATTTGGGAGGTGATCAGAGAAAATATGGGTAGAAGAATGGGAAAGTAAGAAAGGGGATGGAAAAGAGCCAATAAGAGCTGCACTGTTGAGCAAGCTACACTATGGGAAGCAGGACTTCGCCATGTGAGATGCTCCAGGGATGGTGCAGTTCGTCATCTAAGGGATGACACAGCTGAGGATCTGTCAGATCCCACAGATCATGGTTTAAGGGCTGCCTCTGGGACAGCTCACTCTCCAGCATGCGAAAGGACAGTCTACCAGAGAAAGCCCTCAGGCAAAGGGATGTAAGTATGGGGTGGGGAGATAGCTGATGTGCACAGCATGGTAAAGGTCACACCCTTCAAAGAACATATCCGTGCCAGGCCTTTAGAATCAATGATTGCCATGAAAAAGGAAAGCTGCGCGTATATTAGTATTTTGGCTGAAGCCAAGAAAGAAAATAAGTATCGATGAACACAAAGTACATAAAAACCATTTCTTATACATTATAATAAAAGTCTGAGGCAATCTGCTCTCTTTGAGCCAGTCTGTATTGCTCTGATCTTTGCATGGAAGGAGATCTCACACTAAATCTTTTCCAGTGATCTTCTGGCAGAGATCATTTTTTTCTCTCATATTTTTGGTTATAGCTAATCTGAAGGTAAAATTCCTATCCTTCAGTTTTCCTAAATTGAAAACCCATAATTTAGCAATAGAATTTATGAGTGATTTATGATGAAATGCAGTCATTCACATCTTATGAAATTAGAATTAATTCAATTATTTGTGTTAATCAGTGGAAAGGATGTGAGAACAACAACAAAAAGTTAACTCCAGACCTTATTGGATACAATGTCTTAATGCCTGTCATTCCTGTTATAGAATCTAAATTGGCAAACTGATAGATGTATCTTTTAATCCATTGCTGATAGAAATTTTATTATTCAGAGACTCGGGGAGAGGGAGAGAGAAAGAGAGAGAGAGAGTACAAGAGCAAGAGAGATGAGTCACCAGAAGAAGTCTCCAAACTCTTTAGGAGTTGTTGCTAGGAGTGTTATACTTTTTAATTCATTATACATGGTGAATTTGATGTAAGGTTAACAAGACACCATAGAAAAAAACTTAAAAGCAAATAACTGGTTTAAAGTTTGCTTTTAAGAACATATTCAAGGTACTGTGATGACCCAGCAATGAAGACGTCTTGGGGAAGTATACAAGTCCGTTCTTACGCTGCAATGAAGAAATACCTGAGACTGGGTGATTTATAAAGAAAAGAGGTTTAATTGACTCACAGTTCTGCATGGCTGGGGAGGTCGCAGGAAACTTACAATCATGGTGGAAGGCTCTTCACAGGGTGACAGAAGAGAGAATGAGAGCTGAGTTAAGGGGGAAGCCCTTTATATAACCATCAGATCTCATGAGAACTCACTCACAACCATGAGAACAACATGGGGGAAGCCACCCCAATGATTCAATTACATCCACCTGGTCCTGCCCTTGACACATGGGCATTATTTACAATTCATGGTGAGATTTGGGTGGGGGGAACACAGAGTCAAACCATATTACTCTATCCCTGGTCCCTCCAAAATCTCATGTCCTCACATTTCAAAACATAATCATGCCCTTCCAACAATCCCCCAAAGTCTTAACTCATTCCAGCATTAACCCAGAAGTCCAAGTCCAAACTCTCATCTGAAATAAGGCATCTCCCTTCCGCCTATGAGCCTGTAAAGTCAAAAGCAAGTTACTTACTTCCTAGATACAATGGGGGTACAGCCATGGGGTAAATACACTTGTTCCAAGTGGGAGAAATTGGCCAAAACGAAGGGGCTACAGGCCCCATGCAAGTCCAAAATCCAGCCAAAGGCCTCAGGAAACTTACAATCATGGCAGAAGGCACCTCTTCACAGGGTAGCAGGAGAAAGAATGAGTGTGAAAGGAAGGGGGATGCACCTTATAAAACCATCAGATCTCCGTGGGTGGGGTGGCTCATGCCTGTAATCTCAGCACTTTGGGAGGTCCACGCAGGCAGATTGTTTTGAGCTCAGGAGTTTGAGACCAGCCTGGGCAACATGACAAAACCTTGTCTCTATAAAAATACAAAAGTTAGCCAGGCATTGGTGACTCACACCTGTAGTCCCAGCTACACTTGAGCCCAGGAAGCAGAAGTTGCAGTGAGCTGAGACTGCACCACAGCACTCCAGCCTGGATGACAAGAGAGACTCTGTCTCAAAAAACAAAAACAGAAACACAGACCTCATGATAATGCATTAACTATCACGAGAACAACATGAGGGAAACTGCCCCCATTATTCATTTATCTCCACGTGGTCCTGCCCTCGACACATGGAGATTATTACAATTCAAGGTGAGATTTGGGTGGGGACACAGAACCAAACTTATCAGGAAGTACATGGGCTAGGGCTTGTTTTTATAAACAAAAGCAAACACTGTGCAGCCCCTTAGTCATCTGGACATTCCAAAGAGTCCTGAAATACTCCTCTGTTAATTAGTAATTGGCTTAAAAATGAAAATAGTTAAAAGCAAGCACTAGGTGTCTTGGGCCTAGACATTCTTCTTAGATTTCACTTCATCTGTTTCAACTGTAACAGTACCTGACAAAACAGGTTTTACATATATACACACACACACACACACACACACACACACACACACACACACACACATATATATATATATTTATTTATTTTCTGGTTATTCTTTAAAAAATTTTTACTTTAAGTTCTAGGATAATGCGCAGAACATGCAGACTTGTTACATAGGTATACATGTGCCATGGTGGTTTGCTGCACCTATCAACCCATCATCTAGGTTTTAAGCCCTGCATGCATTAGGTATTTGTTTTATGTGCTTTTCATTTGCCTTCCCATTTGCTTTTTAAATTTTTTTTAGTCTTCAGGAATTGTGTCTTTCCCATCCTCACTGCTTCACTGAAAATCATTTGCTGTGAAATGTTAAATAGCTTAGTTTCTTGGCATCTAATATTTTGCAGTGGTTACTCCTCAATCAACATTCAGAGCTCAGTAAAGCACTTTAACTTATTCTACTAATATTTATTGAAAGCTCACCTGTGTCAGACACAAAGTTAGTTTTGAGAATATAAAATTAAGTAATACAAAATACAACCACTGTTCTCACGGAGCTTATAGCCTAGAGTCAGAGACTGTAGATATGAATAAATCTAAGATTACAAGTAGAAATAAGTGATCCAAAATATAGAGATTTGGTTCTATTGAATATATACATACAGAGATAGACAGATAGATAGATGAATAGATGGATAGATAATAGACAAAATCATAGATCGTAGACAATAGAAGAAAAAGAAAGAAGGAAAGAAAGAAAAGAAAGAGAGAGAGAGGGAGGGAGGAAGAAAGAAAGGAAGGAAGGATAGAAAGATAGATGATGGAAAGAAAGAACGAATGAAAACAGGTTGAAGAAGAAAGGAAGGAAGGAAAGAAAGAAGGGGAGGGAGGGGAAGGGAAAGGAAAGGAAGGGAAGGAAGGGAGGGAGGGAGGAAGGAAGGAGGGAAGGAAGGAAGGAAGGAGAGATACAGACAAAAGAAAGAAACAAAGAAAAAAATGAAAGAAGGAAGGAAGGGTGAGAAGGAGAGAGGGAAGGAAGGAAGGAAAGGCAAAAAGGAGGAGATGGGGAAGGAAGGAAGCAAGGAAGGGCGAAAAGGAGGAGGAGGGGAGGGAGGGAGGGAAGGAAGGAAGAAAGGAAAATGGGAAGAAAGAAAGCTAATAGTGAGAAAGGAAAAAAGGAGAAAGAGAGAAAGAAAGAAGGAGAGAATGGAAAAAAAGAAAAGCAAGGAAGAAGGGAAGGGAGGAAGGAAGGAAGGGAGGTCCCTGGACCAGGAGTGTGTGGGTGATTAGGAAGGCTTCTCTGAGGAACTAGCACTTGAGATATGAAGTTGGAGGAAAAGTATTAACTAAGGGAAGAGATGGGAGAAGAGAAGCATTCTCAGTGGAGGGGATCTCTTCCTCCAAGAGAAGAATTAGAACAAATGGTCTGTAGAAGTGAGTGGGGCTAGAATATGTAGAGCATTCAAGGTTGTGCATAAGGATTTTGATATTTATATTAGAAGCAATGAAAGTGATTTCAGGGCTTTAAACCTAGGACTCACTTGATATACTGGTTAATCTGGAAACATTGCTCTCACTGTAGGTGGAGAAAACACTGGAGAGGAGCATGAATGAAGGATGGCGAGAACAGTGAGGAGGCCACTGTGGAATGTCAAGGTGGACTGACAAGTGGGGTAGTTGAGGAAGAGAAAAATGGATGGATTAAAAAACACAACAGGACAGAATGAATCCAGAAGTACTATTTCAGAACATAGAATGGGTTAGATATGGGCAATGAGGAAGAGGGAGGTAAAAAGGATGCTGTCTAAGTTCCTTGCTTGCATAACTGTGTGGGTGGAAGTGACATTATTTAGACTAAGGAGGTGATGTTTTTGTAATGCATTTGACATATGTTCCCACGCAGGACTAGTTTCCTGAGTATCAGCTTGAGGTATTATGAGGAATAACTGCCTGGTCCAAATCTGTGGTGGACAATTAGATCATTCCTTTGATAATATCCATATCTGAAGATGCCATAATTGTTTATTTAAAAAAAAAAAAAACAATGGTCCCAGAGTCTGCTGTAGGGCTTCAGCGAACACAAGAGCGAGCCGTAAGATGACAGACTAAACACAGAAAACAAATTGCTTGATGCTTAGTAGCCTGAAGAAACAATGAACTGGCTTTCTTACAAGTTTGGGGAAATGAGAAAGTTTTGTGAAGTGACAGTCTGCCGCTCTGGGTTCTTCAGAGAATTCAAGTTATTATTCTAGAAATGTAAGCATTTGCTTTTATCAGTGGGCCATTTCACCAGTAACTGTTAACTAATGCCAAGCCTTGATTTCCAATTAAGAGGCGCAATTATAAATCTTCAGACACATATAGCAAAATTATGCTCTCCAGAAACAGCAGAGTAGAGATAAAGCGAAGTCATTGCCGGAAGATAATATTCGGAAAAGCACAGATGAATTCAAAAGAACTCGTTTATTATGATATTTAAAAAACTCTTTTTGGAAAATAGAAATGTGATTTTTTTTTTTTTTTTTTTTTTT
>NW_016804523.1:1936723-1943919 GCF_001698545.2 Rhinopithecus bieti
TTTTTTTTTTTTTTTTTTTGTCAAGAGGGTTTATGAGATACCAGTCATTTCCTACAAACACACAGCTTGAATAAAAACATCCAGAACACAACATTGGTAATGGTGTTTACTATGATATAATCAACTGATCATTTCGGCCACAGATCTGAGGTTTATCAGCTCTCTGCTGAATATACTTATTTTTGCAGCAAGTTCTGTTTATAGTGTGGTTGTGCTTTAGAAACACAGGTTGCATTACATTACCAACCCCCTAGATCTTAAGTGTATGGTCTCAGTTTCCATATAGAATCAGAGTGGCATTTTTGGTAGTATAAGAAAATCTAAACCATGATGTTCTCCTAAAATACAGCTTAGGAACCAACTTATGAATGTATCATATATTAGAAAAATACCAGTGAAATATTCATCAGAGGGATTCACTGGATCATTAGAAATGATCACCAGACCAGGAAATCAAGAATTGCAGTTTCTTTCTTTCTTTCTTTTTTTTTTTTTTTTTTTTTTTTGAGATGGAGTCTCGCTCTGTCGCCCAGGTTGGAGTCAGTGGCATGATCTCAGCTCACTGTAATCTCCATCTCCCAGGTTCAAGTGATTCTTCTGCCTCAGCCTCCCAAATAGCTGGGACCACAGGCACATGCCACCACACCCAGCTAATTTTTGTATTTTTAGTAGAGACGGGGTTTCACCATATTGGCCAGGCTGATCTCGAACTCCTGATCTCGTGATCCGCTTGCCTCAGACTCCCAAAGTGCTGGGATTATGAGCATGAGCCACCGCGGCCAGCCAAGAATTTCAGTTTCTTATGTCCAACAATCTGCTAGATTTTTTGCAGTGATGGCATACAAAGAACACAGTATTTATGTTTCTTCTCCAATGGTGATTCTGCCACCTTAGACAAGTTATTTCTCCTCTTTAGCCTTAATCCCTGTATGTAAAACAATCAAGGCACAGAATATTTATATTACCCCTAAAAGTTTCTAGTATGATCTTACTCTTCTCACAAACCTGTTTTAATTATTAAATGGATTAATATATTTAAATGTGTGCAGTACAGAAAAAATAATAGTGTTAGCTGTTCCACTAGCACCACTAAGTCAGCAAGTCCTAAAAATAAATCCACTATCTTTCACCATGCACTCTTTCAGGGCTTTTCACTTTGGCTGGGAATTTGAGAGTCATCTTTGGTACTTTCTTCTTTCTCACCTCCCACATCCAGATGGTTTTAAGGTCCAGCCAATTTTTTGATACAATGTTATTTATATTCATTCATATCTGTCCAAACCTATAATCTACTACGCTAGTTGAAATCCTCATTTTGTGTCCCTTAAATCATTGCATTTGTTTTTTAACTGGCTTTCCTACCACTGGTCTGTCCCAACATTAGTGCATACTTAATAGAGCTGCCAAAGTCCTCTTCCACTGACACACTTTGAGTCATACCACACTTCTGCTCAGAAACCTCCAGCAGTTTTCCATTTTCAGCCTAGAAAGGCTAGCATGGAAAACCTTCCATGGTCCTGTCTTCAATTAACCTTCTTTAGCCTTCTCTCCCACATCACACTAGTGCTCCAAACATAAGCTGTCTCCCAGTCAAAGAGGTCAGCACATCATTCCAGAAACGCCTTGTATTTTCCTGATTCTGTGACATGACTTAATCTATTCTTAATGCTCACTTAAAATACCACTTTTCTCAGGAAGGTTTCCAAGAGACAAGTGTTTATTTTTCCCCGTCTAACTCCATTGCATTATTTTTTGTCTTATATTTTCCACATATGGCTTTTAGACACATCTTATCCATTCTTCTAGACTGTCATCTCTTTGACAATAAAGACTGTTTGATTCATCTTTGTGTATCCTTCCATGCTTCACTCAGTAGCAGATGCTCAAAAAAATGTTACTGGATACAAGAATGTAAAAGTAGATATCAAATCTATTTTGTGACTTTCAATTTTGTTACAGATACCCTCTCTTTACAAATCAGACGTTTCTGTATTTCACTATTTTGTGGTTTGTTGAGAAGAACGGCTCGACCTAAGGAATAGATCAGACATGTGGGTACTGGTCCCATTTGGGGGAAAAGTTCAGCATATGTAATAAACACAGTTTCGCATGCACATCAGGAAAACTGGCACATGCCCTGAAGTTATGGCAGTGTCAGAACCATCTAATAATTGGTGTCCTTTCCAACTTCTTGGCCTCACTGATGTGAATGTATCTTGGAAAAGGCCACTTTAGCAGTCCTTACACATACACAGTATCTTCTCATTTTCAAAGCACTTTTCTAGCATTCACGTTGCACTTGACCCCCACATAGCAATGTGGAAACAGGTGCACTGATTGCCACTTGAAAGAGAAGAAAATTGTATTCCCAAGAATAATACATGACTTGTCCAAGGCCACAAAGTTAGGCAGTAGTAGAAGTGAGGCAAAAAATAGAATCTATCTCATAAATCCTGACCTAGTGTGCTTTTGCACTGCGGTATCACTTTGAATTCTCCACTCTTATTCTGCAAATTCTCAGGTGTTCTGGAGTCCTGAAATGATCTTTTGCGGTGCAAAATCTTGCACATGCTCACATACCCACTATTCTTCTAGCTTAGAGAGAAGTTTGGTTTCAACTGATACTCTTTGCAACAGCTGTTCTCTCATCTGCCTTTCTTTTTTTTTTTTTTTTTTTTTCAACTTTTATTTTAGAACCTGAGGTACATCTGCAGGTTTGTTACAGAGGTATATTGTGTGATGCTGAGGTTTGGGGTGTGATTGTACCTGTCACCCAGGTTGTGAGCATAGTACCCAAATAAGGAGGTGATCCTATTTATTTCTTTTACACACTTTAACTTATATCCTGGTTATGATGTTGTATTAGGCCATTCTCACACTGCGATGAAGAAATGCCCAAGACTGAGTAATTTATAAAGGAAAGAGGTTTAACTGACTCACAGTTCTGTATGGCTGGGGAGGCCTCAGGAAACTTACAATCATGGTGGAAGGTCCCTCTTCACAGTGCAACAGGAGCAAGAATGAGAGTGAGCCCCCTTATAAAACCATCAGATCTTGTGAGAACTCACTCACTATCATGAGAACAGCATGGGGGAACTGTCCCTACCCGCATAATCTAATCACCACCCCCAAGGTCCCTCCCATGACACATAGGGATTATGGGAGCTACAATTCAAGATGAGAATTGGGTGACGGCACAGCCAAACCATATCAGATGTGTCCAACAGGGGTGTGTGTGTGTGTGTGTGTGTGTGTGTGTGTGTGTAACTCTTTGGAAATAGTTTGCAAATAATGAAATGCATTCATTCTAAGTGCACCAATAGATGAGTTTTGACAAATATATACACGGGTGTAATTCCATTACAATCAAGGCACATAATATTTCTATTACCCCTAAAAGTTTCTTGTGCCCTTTTGTAGCCTGTCCCCTGTTGCCAGGCCACCACTGATCTGTTTTCTATCTAACATTTAAGACTGTGCTACATAGAATTTATACCTAAGTCACATTACACCATGCCTTGTCTCAAAACCCTCTCCAATCTTGCCACCCCACTCAGAGCAAAAACCCACGTCCTTCAAATAACCCACAGAGCCCTGGTCATTTGACCTCCACATATCTCTCTTACCTCATCTCCCATTAAGCTTCCCAAACTCTTCCTATTTTCTTTCTTTTATTTATTTTTCTTCTCTATTTCTTCTCAACTTGAAAATGCATATGAAACTCCAGGGGGATGTTGTTTAAATGATATTCTGATCTAGTAGGTCTAGGGTGGGGCCTGAGATTCTGCATTTCTGACAAACTGCTAATATGGATTTATTTTGATTACCAAGGTGCGAGAGCATTTATCACCAACATAAGGGCAGAGGCTTGACCTGTTCTGTTTACCACTGTATTCTCCAGGCCTTGATATGGCCTGCCACATAATATTAATAGCTGCTCAATACATCGTTGGTGGCCAAATGAACACATGAGTGAATGACTTTTAAATATAAGGAAACAAAGCTGGCTTCCTAGAGAATTTTTGTTTTCACTGGCTGCCTTTGCAGCCACAACTGAGGCAAGTCAGTTAACGTCTCTGGGCTTCAGTTTCCTTTCCTGATCTGAACAAAGGACATTGAGCATCATCTCTAAGGTCCTTTCTGGCTTGAAATATAAACTCGTATGAAGTGTGTGAGAAACAGTAATTCCCTAGAATCTGAAAAATAATTTTCCCAACCAAATCAGAAGGAAAAGCAATTTTGCAAATGTCACTGAAACTTTTCCATTCTTTTCTTGAGTGCTGTCCTTTTTTTCCCCCTGCTCTCAATATTTCTAGTGAAGAGCTTTTCCAACATGTGATTTCAGAACAGTTATGTGCTAAGTATTATTAAAAGGAAAGAAAGCTCCCAGACCATATTCACAGCCAAGAGGCACCTTAAAAATTCAACATAATATCCAGTGTGACACTTGACAAGACTGGACAGCTAATGTGGAGGATGTAGGGGCAACAAACTTATTGTTTAAAACAGTCAAAAGTGACTGTCAGTTTCATCAGCCCATTGCCAATCTTCCAGCTGACCTCTGCTTTTATGTTTCCTTTATTAGTGTTCAGGAAGTTCTATCCTTTCTACTTAGACAAAGGCCGCAGGAATGCCCAAGGCACTAGTAGATTGTAGCAGAGCAGGGCTCACAAGTATGAAAGAATCAGTAGTGGAAACATCAGGCATCATTCACTTCTGGGACGTTTACCTGGCCATTTAGACAAAGCATAGCCTTGTGGTGAGAAAGAAAGATATCATCTGTGGCTATTATACGAATTAAATGAATGAACATCTGAATTGATGCAGCATCTTAGAACTCTGCACAAACATGCTTTCAGTCTATTCAAAATTCTACCTCTGATTGGGAGGAAAATTACTAACAGCTGGGTAATGAAGTCATATCTGTGTTCTACAGCTAGCTAAAACCACCTTGTTCCTCTTTATCTGATCCAAATTGTACTACCACTTCAGAATGCAAAAGGGAGGGAAGTTTGAAAGAAAACTTGCATCTCAGAACTCTTGGTAGGTTCCAGATTTGAGACATTGCTTGCAGGTCATTATTGATTCAAAACTTCTTGATAATTAAACCATTAAGTGAGGCATGGAACAAGTCAAGCATTTTGTCCAACTAATGCTCAGTAAATAAATACAAATTATTCAAAAGAAAAGTAAATTATACATCTGATGAACTCTCATACATTAGTCAACCATGCCCACATTTCACTATCTTTCTTTATTTCATTATCTGGGTTTCTTGGTCACTTATTCAATCATCACAGTCATTCAGTGCACTGTTTATAAGATTTGGAGAACCATGCAGTGCCAGACACAGAGCAATTCTATGTGCCCAGAAGGAGAATGGAGTTGAGCAAATCCTGGAGATTGACATCTCCTCTTTGCAAGTTATCTTGAAGCATTTTTTCTACCATGTTACTCATCTGCTCCAAGGCCTTCAAAGGCTCTCTTCTGCCTGTGGAAGAAAGCCTAATGCTATTGGAATAGCATTCAAAGCCTTCCTTAATATTTGTAGAGCATTAGTGGCATGCCAGCAGTTACAGAGCTACTATATGTTGAAACCCAAATACCAACCCAGGTGGGGTTGGATCTGAAGTCTAAATTCCTAATTTCTACTCATACAGCTCTTAAGCAGTCTATGCTTCACCTAGAAATGCTTAACATAGGTAAGTTCCCCACTGCTTAAAATGGAAGGGACAGTGGAAAACAATTATGGTGTCTGTCCCTTCTCAACGTTAATGGAGGATTCTGTATGCCTTTACTTTCCATGCGTTTGTACACATGCCACTGAGAGCCAGGTGGTTATAATAATAATGATAGGCCTCATTGCATAAACAGTGGAAAAATAGTAAAAAAAATAAATAAATACAGGGCATCAGGGCTCTAAATCATTGGCTTAGAATAGCCATGGTAGAAGGTTGCATTTTCATGAGTCAAAAAATAAGTCCTAACTTCAATAGATCAATTGTAGGTCTAACAATGTTGCCTTTATTTGCTGTCTGTCAACAAATGTGGAAAAGGTGGAAATAACTCTAATCATCAGTTATATCTGACACAACCTCAATCCCGTCTCTCATCAATGGGGGTCTGTGACGAGAGGTATGCTCCAGTGGTTTGGAAACATTTTAAAGGAAAACAGACATGTGGAGTAATTTGAAAGACAGGAGGGAGGGAGTTGTCTGGCTGCTCTAAGTGAATTGGCAGGAAGGTTTGTGTGAAAGGCCCCATTCAGGTTGACAGGCACAAGGGCAAACTTTCTGAGATATAATGTGCTTCTGATTGCTGGCTGACAAGGTATTTTATTTTCTGTCTTCTAAAATATGCAGGATGTACCCATGTTGTGATTTACAACTGGGTTGGGTTTCATCCACCTGTGAACCTCTGCAAGCTGCGTAGTAAGCTGCCAATGAGAGGAAAGATGTTTTGATAGATGCTTCACCTCGTCAAAAAAGTAAAAAAAAAAAGAGAAGTCCCACCCTGCTTTTTAGGTGAGATGGTTATTGAGAAAGCAAGAGAATATCAAGTAATAGCTCATTCATCAGGCACCAAAGCTAAATAAGAACTTCAATATAAATAAATGTTTCAGATAAATGAAAAAAAAGAGACGCAAACTTTCTTGTTTTTTTTTTAGTAAGTATAATGTGTAGCATTTAACATCTTGAAAAATTGATATCATTCTTATCAGCCTCACTGACTTTGTTGTTCTATGTGGAAAAGATACTGAATCATTTATTTTGATATCAATTATTAATTGACTACTTTTGTTCAGTCACTTGGCTAATGCTGGAGGTTGAATGGGGAGTAAGACTGACATAACCTCCAACCACATGAGGATTGTTGAGACATAGAAAGCTGTATGCTTACATTCCAGTGACCTAAGCTATTTATGTTCTTACTTCTGTTTATTTCCACCAGTTTGAATTTTGAATGTTTTATTAATGTAACTTATTTAAATAACAAAAAAACAAAGAACAATAAATGGAAGAGAAAGAGGAAGGAGGGAAGGAAGGAAGGAAGGAAGGAAGGAAGGAAGGAAGGAAGGAAGGAAGGAAAGAAGGACAGAAAAAAGAGAAAGAAAGGAAAGAAAGAAAGAAAGAAAGAAAGAAAGAAAGAAAGAAAGAAAGAAAGAAAGAAAGAAAGAAAGAAAGAAAGAAGAAAAG
>NW_016804523.1:1945037-1976472 GCF_001698545.2 Rhinopithecus bieti
AAAAAAAAAAAAAAAAAAAAAAAAAGTTAGCTATAAAAATAAAATAAAATGGGGAATAGAAAGTTTAAGATAGCTTTAATTTACTGTCTCATTTTCTGGTAACAGAATTGGTGCATTGTACTTTGATATCAATAAATAGGGTTGTTTAATATATCTGGCATTAAAAAGTACCTTATCAGCTGGGCACAGTGGCTCACACCTGTAATCCCAACACTTTAGGAGGCCAAGGCAGGAGGATCACTTGAGCCCAGGAGCTCAAGACAAGGGGTGGACAACATAGAGAGACCCCATTTCTACAAAACATTTTTTAAAAATTAGCCAGGTGTGGCATGAACCTGTGGTCTTAGCTACTAGAAAGGCTGTTGAGGTGGGAGGATCATTTGAGCCCAGGAGCTCGAGGCTGCAGTGAGCCATGATTGCACTGCTGCACTCCAGCCTGGGCAACAGAGCAAGACCCTGTTTCCCAGAAAAGAGTACCATATAAGGGGAATGTGCTACAAAGAAAGGAAAATAATGCTTAAGGCTAGTTAATTTGTGACCTACTGACATGCTTCTAATAAGTGAATTTTTTACATAATGTCCTTTTTGATATTTGCAAATATCTCTTTATTTCATAACATATGTGCATATTTTAATTGCCTTGACTATTTGCTCATTAATCACAAGCAAGATTAACTGAATCTACAGAAGATTAATCCCCTAGTGCAAATAACAGCCCTGGTCATTTATTCTTGTATTTGGAAACAGAATAAGAATTTTGTTATTTATCAAAGAGGGACTCTAGTCAGCATTTCTGACTGA
This sequence comes from Rhinopithecus bieti, assembly GCF_001698545.2. Taxonomy (NCBI): domain Eukaryota; kingdom Metazoa; phylum Chordata; class Mammalia; order Primates; family Cercopithecidae; genus Rhinopithecus; species Rhinopithecus bieti. The sequence goes on from NW_016804523.1 coordinate 1,945,839, forward strand.
CTAATTTGTTGATGATTCAGGTGGCCTCTGGTGAGTTCCATTTCATTTACTTCCTTAGTTGTTCTATTAAGCAGTCCATCTATGATGATGCAAAGGTAGTCTTTTTAGCTTGGGACACTTTTCTTCAATTGAAAGTAGCTTGTATCTTTTCTTTAAAAATTCCAATGAAAATATTAGTTATTGTTTATTTAAAAATGCATAAAATACTATATTACTAAACATTTCCAAATTTCCTCTGGATGTCATTGCTCTATTCTGATCGATTTCCATAGAAAATTATTATACTGGAGAGTTTTAGGAGGCTACATTTTAGAGCATTCTAATTGGCAAAGTGCTACTTAAAAGCTTTTACACTGTATAGCCGATTGTCAGAAATATTCATTTTGTGTTCAGATGTTCACATTTCATAGATTTGGATATATTTTAAACTGTTTTTAAGACTGTAATTTGATCACACATATAATTATTTATGGTGTATGCCCAGGTGAATCTGCAACACTCATTGGTCAAAATTTCTCATACTGCTGATTGCTAAACACTTGGGGGAAAGGGGCATTGTAGATTGCTGTATGGGACTCTCCCATCTTCCTTTCTAAAAACCCAACAACTATTAAAGATTTTCTCATATGAAAGTATCACACAGGCTCAAGAACAGAATCGATATGACTGACATGAATAGAGGAGTGAACCATGATTTTTGCCATATTCAGTTGTTCAACACGGTTCCAAGCTAGCAAAGAATGAAGGGGATGGAGGAATTGTCTCTGTCTCTCCATGTGGGAGTGTCAAGCAATGCAGCAAAGGAAGTACTTGATGGTGACCTTTGAGCACAACCCACCACAGCAAGAAACATAGTGATAAGGGGTTTCCTTTGAGAAAGGTGAAATGGTGTGCTTAGGATTGCTGTATTACATGACACTGTGCCATCGAGAGGAGTCTATTCCTTCATTCTCTTTAATCTGTGCTGTCTTGGGACTGTGTTGAATCACTGAAGATGATAAAAGGTCATGACTGACCCCTCTGTTCAAGATTGCTAAGACAAATGATATTTCAGAATGCAGACCATTTAAACTTACTGAGAAATAGAACTGAAGCTTGATACCTGTTGAGGCTATTCCCAATCCTGAGTGCTTTTAAGAAACTTCCATTGGACTTAGGAAGATAAAAGTTTGAACTTCATAGACACACTCCATATGGTGGTTTCTGCACATAACCATGGTGTTACAGTAGGTAGCTAGTTAGGCATGAACGGGGCAGGAGAGGGCTCCCCTCACACTCCACCAAGAAAGGCAGGTGACCATCAGGTGATGGGCAGGTGGCCAGAGTTGGGCGAGTAAGCTCACCCACGTACATTAAGAAGCAAAATGGCAAAGTTTAACTGGTATATGACCTTTGGGGGGCATTCCACCAGGAAAGAGACACAAGATACAGGAAGTAGGACCACATGTAAAAACCGGAAGTCTGGGGTCAAACAGGGCACTTGACCTCCAAGATGTCTGCATGACCCTCTTCCAAATGTACTTTACTTTCTTTTCATTTCTGCTCTAAAGCTTTTAATAAACTTTTATTCCTACTCTAAAACTTGCCTCAGTCTCTTCTTCTGCCTTATGCCCCTCAGATTCTTTCTTCTGAGGAAGCAATAATTTAGGTTGCTACAGACCCATACGAACTTGCCACCAATAGCTTGAATAACTTCCACTGCTAACAATATCTCTGTAGGCAGACATTTGTATCACATGCATATTTCTAGGGAAGGTGCTTGCTCTATACTGCATATCCCTCCCTTCCTTATGGGAATCTTGGAAATCAAATGTTCTTTGCTGTGGTAGCTTGTGTTCAAAGGCCACCTTCCTTTACTGCACTGTATGATATTTTCCCATGCAGCAAAGGAGTCTACTCTTGCATCCCTTCCATCTCTGCTGGCTTGGGATTGTGTTGAACCACTGAATATGGTAAAAAGGATTCTCTCTCAGTTCTTGATCTAGTTGCTAAGAGGACCGGCACTTTCTTCTTGCCTTTTGTAGTATCAAGTTGCCATGTAGGAAGACCTGGCTACTCTGCTCTCAAGAGATGCCACGGGTAGGAGCACTGAGATATGGGACATGGGAGTGATGATCACCTGGGATGTCTAGCCCAGTGGAGCCTTCAGATGACTTCAGTTCCAATCACCATCTTGCTGCAACTGTGTGAGAGGCCCCCAGTGAGAACCACCCAGCAGAGCCCAAGTGGGTTTTTTGGGTGGTTTGCTCTGCAGCAATAGGGCACTAGAACACATGCTCTCTTAGTAAAATACTATGGTTGGACACAAGCATGAATGATGGAGAGCTATGAGAGGAGAGAGAACTACAAAGCCAGAAAGATCAGCACGAGAAGATCAAAACTGAAACCACAAGGAACTCATCTGGTGCCTAACGTGGTGTTTTTTTCCTACATTTTTTTTTTTCTTCTTGTATATCCATGAACTTTCTTCCTCTTAAGAATCAATTTCTTTCATTATAAACTAATATAACAGCTCTGGAAAACATCTAGAAACTAGAGAAGAGAAAAATGTTTCTCCATTATCCCCTCATCCTTACATGACTTCAGTTAGCTATTTGGTAATTTATCATCACATTCTTTTTCCTCCATCATGTGCATTAAGTTTCACTTCCTTAAAATGATAGTCAAAGGAAAATCTAGTTTAGTGATGCCTGAAACTTGTATAACTTCAGGGGAGAAAAGAAAATATATTAAAATAAAATTAAGATAATCTTAGTTTAAAAACGTATACAAAAGCCTATAACCATATGAAACTGTTATATGAATACTGTTACAGCCTCTGTAAGGGCCTTTGAAGGGCTCCTGTAAGTGAGAGATCCTGTAACTCAGGTTTCACCAGCATCATGGTAAAACTACCTTTGACCATAATAATGTATATATGAAATAGCACCCTGCTCTTTTCTCTTTTATTATATCAAAATAATTTTTCATGTTGAAGCTTAGCCTTTATAATATGAGCTTTAAAGACAGCACATTTTTCTGTTGAGTCAGTACACTCCAATTACACTAATGGACAGTTTATGAACCTTGGAGTTATTCACATTTTGGGCTGGATAATTCTGTTGTGGGGGCACTGTCCTTTGCCAAATGTCCCCTGGGGGGCAAAATTGCTCTTCTGCTTGAGAGTAACTGCCCTAATCAATCCTCTATCCCGGTGACTTATATTATTTTCTTTTTCATGATTATAATTGAAACATTTTCATGCATGTGAGTTTATTCAATTTTTTAACTTCTTTCCCTTAGAAATGGAATTACTGTGTTAAAGGGAATGGCATTGAAATGGCTTTTAAAGTATACTCCTAAATTTTCTTTCCCAAAAGTCTTACAGTTTTCTGAAATATAGGACAACACATTTTATTACAGATGTAGATGTGTTTAATACATAATAATTGCATATTCTGACTAATTACAACAAAATAGTATGTGTTAACTACATATTGCACTGAAGATATACTTAAAACAGTTTTTTTCCCCCCATAAACTCTATTTTCTGAAAACTTGTCCCCTGATAGAATGGTCACTTAAGAAATTCCAGACTGATTCTATCCTTTTTTCTTTTTTAACTTTAAAACTCTAAAAATTATATTTTGGAAAAGAATTGCTCTATTTCCACCAACCAGGAGAGGGAACTTGAAGTTATCTTTCTAGATGGTTGTTTTTCTTACCATCTGCATGCTTGAGCTCTTCTCAGGGGAAGTCTATATTTAAATTCAGAAAGCAAGCAGTAAAATTGTTTCAACATGATGCATTTGCTGATACAAGGAAACTGTAGGCTTCCTGCTCCCCATGGCGGTTCAGGAGCAGGGAGGAAGACACACCCAGCTTCCCAGCCTGTGCCTACAACAGTCAAGATGGATAGTTAACTGCTTCCCCACTTTTCCCCTGTCCATCACCGCAAAAGCTCCATTATTCTCCCTTCCTCACTTCCAAAGCGAAACGCAGATCTCAGTTGTTTTGTGTCAGGAATAGAATCAAGAAAAATGGCTTTTTGCTCTGTCTGATGCCTGCTGACAACATCCCAGCTCTCTGAGGGGAAGCTCTGGATCCTCTCTCCCAGATGGCTAGAAGCAACGCCCCCTTTGTTTCACTCCAGTTCCATAAGGTAGGGTAGAGACCTCTCAGCATGGACTCCTATAGCCTTTACCCTTAAGGGGTCCATAAGCCCCTCCTACAGAACTGCCTTCCTCACTCCACTCCAATTTTAGGGAGTGACTGCCAAGGCTCTAAACCATGAGGGCAGGCTTTGTAGAGGCTGGAGGAAGTGACAGTAACAGGCTGTTAAAGAGGTAAACATAATGGTTTCTTAAAAGTCTGTCACAAGGCCTGGGGGCGCGGTGGCTCCTGCCTGTAAGTCCAGCACTTTGGGAGGCTGAGGCAGGAGGATTCCTTGAAGCCAGAATAGCTGGGCATGGTGGCGGGTGTACCTGTAGTCCCAGCTGCTGGGGAGGCTGGGAGTGTCCCTTGAGCCTAGGAGTTCAAGGTTGCACGAGCTATGATTGCACCACTGCACTGCAGCATGGATGACAGAGTGAGATCCCGTCTCAAAAATAAAGTCTATCACGGAAGGAATATTCCACAATCATTCATACTCATCTCAAAGATGATTTTAAAAGTGCATTTCCTCCTTCCATTCATCCTTCTCTACCTCTCCTTCCATCTGCCTTCCTGCCTTTTTTCCTTTCCAGGTCTCTTTCTTTTTCCCTCCCTGTCACTGGCCCATTTCTTCTCCTTCCTCCAAAGTGTTTTTATCGAATTTCATGAAAATGGAAGTGTAACCGGGACTATCTTTTAATCTTAATATATTCCCCTCCATACTCTCAAATTCCACAGATGGCTTTATGGTTTTGCTCTATTTCTGTTTAATGTGAATCTTGAGAATCAGTTAATAGAAATCTACCATATTTAGCTCCTGGAAATGTCCTTAATGAAAACTGACAAATAAATGGAGTGCTTATGACAGGGAAATGGAAAGTGAAGACAGGAACATGAGAACCTCTCTCACAACTCCCTGGTAAGTTTGGGGAGGTTGGTGTGAAATGCAGGTCAGGTGGTAAAAGCCATAGATGTAGAAAAGACTGCTTCCCCAGCAGCTGCCTAGCAACCAAAATGTGTACCCGACATGGCTTTTAACGGGCAAGGCGATGCAGTGTCTATGTACTTAGTAAATGATAAAACAGCTTTCTTGCTGAAGGATCTGATACTGCCCAATAGCTCAGAAGACTCTAAAAGGTTCCCAGTTTAAATGCTCATTTTGTTTTATTTCAATAGAAATACTCCAAAAGGTAGGCAATGTAGAATGATTGTAAAATATATTAGACTGGCAAATAAGACACTAATTTTAGACTAAGGTAGGAAACAAAATACCAATGCCCTGAAGAAGGTAATAGGCCCCTCTAAACCCCAACTTATCCATGACCTAAGTCTTGGGTATTAGGTTAAACAGAGCCCAGTAGATCAGATTTTAGCATTAAGCTCACTATCATTTTTACATTGCTATATACATAAATTTCCATTTCTAGTTTTTTATGTAATCAAAAGAAATAAAACCAAATTTATGAAACAAAATTATTTATGCTTGAAAAAAATTCTTAAGTCCTAAACTTTTGGATGAGTGGAAACAATTTTGTTTCTGATATATAACATCACAACTTTTTCAAGATATGTGTGTGTGTGTATATATATACATGTACATATATATTTTTTAATCTGAATGAATTTATAAAATCTCAGGGAAGTATTTATTTTACCACCCTTTCCTTTCTACCTCCTGGGATGGTCAGGATTAATTTTTCAAATATATAGAGGGGAGGTACAGAGCTAGGAGAAGCACTGCTGAAATTTTATAGGCAAGCATTAATTTTTATCAACTCTACATGTCTTGGAGGATAGATTATGAGTACAAACATAGAAGGCTGGCTTAATTTCCTAGCAGGAAGTGTTTTAGGCACAAGGAATACATACATACATATATAAATACACACACACTAAGATATACATATTATCTATTACTATCACATTCCAATTGTAATCATTATGTCTCACCATTTTTGTTCAAAAACTAAATGCATTTAATCTAGTTGGCTTGGACTAGAGTCAAAACATCATTCATAACACATGTACTAATTACATTCACTCTTTTCTCTGGAGACCTGTGTAAGTCCTGCAAGTATCATTTAGTGTGACATTTATCTCTTTAATATAATTCTTTTACAGAGCAGAGAATTATGGTCTTTTGTTACATGGGCCTAAATAATTGTTAACAATGTGTACTTCCCTCTGCTGAGGTTTTTCATTTCCACTTATTATTCACACACTCTCCTTTAGACAAAAAGACCATGACCCTATCCATTTTCTCAATTCTCTCTTCTAAAGCTGCTTTAATTTTCTACCTTGGGTCCATCAGTATATCACTGCATCAAAACCCAGTTTAAATTTTCATTACTGTCACCTAATAAAAATGTCCCATTCTTGCATAGATTAATGAAATAAAATAAAATCCATAAGTAAATAAAATAAGACAATTTGGTATGTAGTAAACTTGACAAAACAAATTGGTAGTGAAAAAATATAATTATTCAATAAAACTATTGTTACAACTGGAATCTGGGGAAAAAACAGCCTGAACTTAGTTTCATGCTTTATATAAAAATAAACCCGGATCAAACCAAACATTTGAATATAAAAACTGAAAGTGTTCATTAATAATGGACAAATGAGACTCTTGTGATTATAGGCCAACAGTAAAGACATAGAATAGTTGAAAAGTACAATGTACTATTTTGATTTAGTGGAGAATATACATGTCAAAGCACATGTGGGCATTTGTAAAACCTAACCACATTTTAGTGATAAAGCTAATCTTATCAAATTTTGAAGTATTGGTATCATACTGAACATATTCTCTGATTTTAATGCAATTTAGTTTAAATGAATAATCAAAAAATTACGAGAAATACTCCATTTTTTATAGATAAAAACATACTTCTAAACAATTCATGGATCAAAGGAGAAATAATGGAAATCAGACTGTATTAACAAGTGGATTATAGCAAATATATATCAAAGCTTGTAAGATGTAGTTAAGACTTAAGAAGAAAGGGTCTTAAATATTTACTTTAGAAAATAAGACAGGCTTGAAGTTAGGGAGTGCCGCATCCAATTTAGGCATTTAAAAATATGCCTGGCAAATACCGACATCCAAAGTATATGAGAGATGCTTATGAGTCAATAAGAAAAAATCCAAGAAACTCAACAGAAAAAAACAAATGTGCAGAACACTTGAAAAGATAATTCATAGAAGTGAAAACCTGGATAAACATTCGAAAAGATTCTCAATTTTGTTAGTCCAGAACATTCATATTTTAATCACAGTGAAATATGATTTCATACATGCCAGATTGAAAAGCTTGACACTGACAGTTATGAGCAAGGATGTGGAGTCACACAGCTCTCCTCCACTCCTGATGGGAAGATAAATGAGAACTATCTGGAAAACAGTAACTAATTTTACTTGGCTAGGTTGAAAATACTCATAGCATTCAATGCAAAAATTCTAGTTCCTGTTATACTTTAAGAGTTACAGAACTCTTGAAATCATGTGCACTGGGGGGCAATGACAAGAATATTCATAGCAATATTGTTGGAAATAGCAAAAAAGTAGTCAGCACAGAAATGTATGTTAAACTATTCGAAAATGTTATATCTGGGAAAGGGCACAGGATGGCTGGAGAAGGAGGGTGTGAGGGAGACTAACTTATTTCCTCCTTCTGAATTTTGTGACTGCAGTACAATACTTGTATTAACTATTGATAAAATAAACAAAATAACGTTCAAATGACCAGCAACACAACTACCCTGTTCTCATTCTTTCAAACCCTTTTACGAGACTGAACAGTAAAAATCTGTCAGTAACTAGTTGAATGTCAATAAAAGGCACTTCCTCAAAAGATGAAACTTTTCCTTATTTTTAAAAACATATCCAAAGAGAAGACAGACTATATAAAATCCCTGCAAATGTTCCTTGAGCATATGCTAGAGGTTGTGGGGGAAGTGTTGAGCTGTTCATACCCACTTTGAGGAGGAGGAGTAAAACATCTAAAATAACATGGGAGAAAATTTAAATTGCCTTTTCTCCTAGGTATATGCAACTATTAATACTGCCAAAAAGAACACAGAGGGATATTTTTGTGCATGGTTTAATCTTTCGGAAAATGATAAATGGATACATAATTAAATACAATTATGAAGCTACCACAGATTTACATGAATGTCTTAATAAGAACATAATTCAAAATGATTCATCAATATTTCTTGAAATAGAATGAAAACAAGTTAAAAGTTTCAGTACAAAGGAAAAACATCAAGTGTGTGATTTTGAGATAGGATAAACATCTGATACTGAAGGGACTGGAAGTAAAAACCACCTACACATCCACAATGAGGAATCATTAGAAGGTTATCGTGCAGAACTGTTTTTCTCACTGTTGAAGCATTATATAGTTAGCAGTTTCTCCTCACACCCTCTTATTTCATATTTGATGCTCTTTTAGCATTTTATATAGGAAATATCCATTTCAATTTTTCTGGGAATTGTCGGAGCACTTTTAGCCCCCCCTTTTTTTTCATAAAAGAGTCTAATGATTGAATACGTATTATCTAGTATTGGTCATGGGTGCCTTTTGCATCCTCTTTTACAGAATGTTACCAGCTATAATGGATTGAACAAATAAGGCTTTATTTTCTTTTACATAAGAACTATGGAAATCCCAGCATTGGTTCACCAACTCAACAATTTTAGGACTGAAACTTTTACATTTTTACTGGGCAGACCCTCAATGTCATGTGATGGCTACTGTAGATCCTGCCAAACAAGATAGAGTATCTTCATCACCAGCCAGTTCCCGACCTTCCCACTAGAGGTAAACCACTGTTCTAATATCTGCCACCATAGACTAATTTGCCCCTTCTAGAACCTCGTATGAATGGAATAACTTAGGATGCAACCTGTTATGAGTGGAACAGCTTTTGTGTCTGGCTTCTTTCATCCAACTTTTTTTTAGATCTATTCATACTATTATATCGCTGAGTTTTATTGCAATGTATGAATACATCATCATTTCTTTATCCATTGTCCTATTGATAGACATTTAGATTGCTGTCAGGTTTTGCCTGTTATGAATAAAACTGTTATGAACATTGATGTACAAGTCATTGTGGGGACTCGTATGTCTTCATTTATATTGGTAGAAATGCAGAAGTGGAATTGCTGAGTCATAGGGCTGAGGTATGTTTAGTTTTATAATACACTGCCAAAGAGTCCTCTAAAGTGGCTGTACCATTTTACATAATGTAGTTATTCTTGATGACTGCATAATTTTGGAATTGATGCATCATCAATTACGTAATTGTTTCCACATTATTAGACATTTATTTTATACTGTTTTCAGTGTCGCTTTTCTAAAATAGGAAATGCTGCATTGAACACCTTCATATAAATAATATTTGACCTGTTACTGGAATAGTTCTGCTATTGGAATATTTAATAGAGAAACTAGGGGTGGGATTACTGAGCACTGTCATGACTTTTTAATTTCCCAAAGGTCTGTACTAGTTTATTTTTTCAATTAATTAAAAAAATTGTTGCTAAGCTCTTTCGTTTTTATTGAGTTGTAACATAAATACAATAATGTGCATAGATCTTAAGTTTACAGCTTGATGAATTTTTACATATATAAAATACAACAGCTATGGCCCAGATGAAGAAATGGAACATTTTCAGCATCTTGGGAACCCTTCTGCTTCTTCCAGACTGTACTATGCCTCACAAACGGAACTACTATTTTGACATTAATCCCATAAAATGATTGTACTTGTGTTTATACTTCATATAAGTGGAATCATATACTTTACAAGCCCTGGCTTTGACTTGCCTTTCCATTGACCTTTCCTGGGCAACCGACATTCTTCCTGTCTTCCAATATGGTAAAACATTCAGTGTAATAAGAGTAGTCTTGACTCGCAGTATAGTTATTGAATCTGTGCTGTTTATTTATTTTCATATGTAAGATTTAAAATATAAAATAGAACTTTTATTCCAAGTCCAATCTTAATTTTTGATATTGATGGGGAAAACCTGAAGTGTATTTAACAAAAACAATAGTCACCATTTGTTGAGCTCAGAAATGGATACTAGGTGCTATTTAAGGAATTTACATCCATAATTTCATTTAATCTTTTAATAATCCAAGAAAAAGGTACAATTATACCCATTTTTCTGTATAAGAAATCTGAAGCTAAAAGATATAAAATTACCTTACTAAATCTTACAGGGCTAGTGTGGCTGAAGAATGCATACTCAAGTGTGTCTGGCATCACCTGGATGTGTCTAACACCAATGCCCATAACTATACTAGAGACCAGACCTTTAAAATTACAAATGCTCAGTCAGCAGAAAAAAAGTCTAAATAAGCATCAGAGGATGCTTGAACTGGCCCTGTTTTGCTCTGCTCCTTAATAAAAGCTGAAGGCAAGCTGCTAAAGATGAAGGGTGAAAAGCTGACTTGATGACAAATGTAATTGCCAGGCGTAGTTTTTTGCATCAGTTGCCCTCTTCAGTGATTATCAGCTTTACCAGCAAATTGAAACAGTAGGTGCATATTAACATTGCAGACCACAGCTGGCCATATTACTGCTAATCAGGGCCATTTTTTCATTAAAATTCAATTAAAACCCCAAGAATCAGTATACAAAATTGTATAGAATGTAATGAACAGAGTAGCCAATGTCTGAAAAACAGCATGGATTCATCAACTATACTGTGAGCCAAGACTACTCTTACACTAAATATTTTACCATACTGGAGGACAGTAAGAATGTCTGTTACCCAGGAAAGGCCGATGGAAAGGTATTAATAAGTCAAAGCCAGGGCTTATCTCTGAAGACAGCTGGACACCATTTAACCCAAGTGATTTTCTAGTTCCAAATGAGAAGAAGGCATTAAATAGTATAATATACTAGAAATTGCAAATAGATTTTTACACTACAGAAACCAGGTCCCAGTTAAAAGCTAGGTAAAAATGCATCAAAGAAACATCAAATTAGATATATTTGATAAAATGCATACATCAAAGAAACATCATCATCAAAAGAAAATGATAGAGCCAGTGCTCAAATAAAATTTCAGGTCTGTGTGACAACTTCTTTTGTAGAAATGAACATAGGAGTCCAACCTTTTTTTAAATATAAATTCCCCTTTTTACAACTTAAAAAATTAGAGTATAAAGGAAGTAAAATTGTATGTGTATAAATTATTAGTGTGTAAATCAATGAAGTTTCACAAAATTAACATACTCACGTATCTCCACCCCGATCATATATAGGATATTTAGTGTGTTTCATAAGCCACTCATATGCCCTAGCCCACTCCAAAAGTAACAACTATTCTTTCATTTTAAGGGCAACCATTCATAGTAACACAGGCTTCAAGTATACTAATGCTTTAGAAAAAAAATACTAAAATTGATTTTTAATCCCCAATTTTTGACTTTTAGGAGCTGAACAAATGTCATAACGACTTAACAGAACAGAGCTATAGAAAGAGCTAACAGAACAGAGCTACTCAGCATCATCCTCTAGCCTCCAACCAAAAAAAAATTTTTTTTCAATTGTTTGATAGAATTTTATTTCATTTCATTCAGGTATTTTAAGAGACTGATTTTCTTTAAAGTTCTACTTTATCCATTTGACAGCAACACAACCAATTGTTGGTAAAAGAAGAAAATTAAGTCAGTTTTCCAGTGTTTGTGTACAGTGATTTCCCTGATTTCTCCTTTTTAAGATCTCTCTGTGCCCAAAGGCACAACATGGTCAATTAGGGTTTAAGTAAATTGCATCCCCTCAATACAGTTTTTTAGTGTGAAACTAATCAGCCTAATTGAGATTGATTATTTGAACTTGGCCTTATCAACACCAAAATCAGATTAACTAGAATATTACCAGGCTGACAAATATTTATGACATTTTAACCCCAAATAAATGCAATCCTTAAAAATGCTTCTAAATCCTTTATACTGATTATAAATAAATAGCATGCCTTTCTGCCAAGGTCAGGTTTTTTCCATAATTGGTCTGCAATTAGCTCTTTTTTTTTTTTTTTTTTTTTTTTTTTTTTTTTTTTTTTTTTTTTTGCTATATATATATGTATATAGGTTAAGAGGATATTTTATAATGAATTTATGTTCCCCTCTCTATCTGCTGCCCTTCAATTTGAGATTGAAAAATTACTTTTTTTCCCCCCTCTACATAAATGTCATTGCCAGCAGTTTCCTTCTTGACACTGGAAGGCTTTGTAAAAGTAACTGAAGGGATATAGACTATTAATCATGATTTTAAAAATTAGTTTACGTATATAAAATTTATATCTTTCTAAAAGCAGGTGGTTGAACAATTAACCTCTGCTTACACTTCTCCAAAGGTCTTAGCAAGCCCCAAAGGTGCCTGCAAGGCACTAGGAAGTGGGTACGGTAACGTTCTCAGCTGTGGCAGTACACAGACACTCCCTCCCTCTCCTACATCTCACCCCTACAGTAAAACTATTTCTGGGGAAAATGGAGAGGGCTTGAGTTACTCAGCTATTATTTTTAGATGACTTCTAAACAGGGATCAGTAAATCTTAGAAAGCGCTGCCACTTTTCATACAAACAAAACAACTCTGGCTTACAAAGAGTGTCGATGAAAAGTGTGAGGATCCCAAAGTCTTGAATCATTTAAGGAGACCCTGCAGTTTGACACTTAGCTTTACTTCTTAATTGCCTCTTCTCCTCCATTTAACTTTACTCAACTAGACTTATAAATATTTAATTAGAACATGGCTGCCTGCTTAAAAAAGGAAAAAGAAACTCTGATACTGTTGGCCAAACATGACCTTGAGAAGACCAAGACACGTTTACAAGGTTGTTCTCATCCTAACTTGCATTTAATGAGAGAAACAAGTGCCATGACTGATTAGCAAAATGAAGTTATTAAAAACAATTGACCTAGGCTTAGGCATCCTGTAGAAAGAAACTGAAAAAAGAAAAAAAAAACCAAAAAACCCAGGGGTTCATTTTTTTCATGATTTATTGAATTTTCTGAATTGCTAAAGCCATATGATTGTATTTTAATGTTTATTTTTCTTTAAGCGTCTTCTCTAATGTTAGTTTATAGAATATTATAGTTGTGACTGCAGTGTGTAAATATATTTAATAACAGTTTGGGTATGAAGGCTTTTAACATATAGCATTGAAATAAATTAAGATTTTGTTGTCTTTTATACTTTGTTTCGCTGCTATATTTTTCAACGTATATATCAAATTTTGAAATGTTCGTTGGAAGCTTTTTGGTATTTTAAAATTAATTAGTTGATTAACCAATTAATTAATTACTTAGTTAATGTGAAATTTGACATACTAACTCCTCCCAGTTGGTTCCATACAACACATACTCCCCATGCAGGCCTCTGGGCAGCATGGTTTCTGCATCCCTGGACTTGCTTTCTCTGTGTCTCATTGGGTATTTCTCAGGCACACAAAGTCTCCAGTTCTCAACTCTGAAAATGCACAAGCATCTTCTTCCCTCCCAATGCACAATGATCTGAGTAATCTTAATACACTCAGCTCTGAGTAAATTCCATTTGTCCCCTTTTAGTGGATTTAAAAGCGTTGTTCAGTAACCCAGCTGATGTCCGCTACTAACACCATCTCTGTGGCCAACTATTCACTATATCTCAGGTCTTCCCTGAGACTTTCAATCAAATTCTCATACTGCTAGATTCGTTCACGATCATGCGCTTTCTGTTTTTTCTCTTTTCTTTGGAGGTGTTGTCTCTCTCCATATATATATATATAGAGAGAGAGACTATATATATATGTACATATGGAGAGACAAATATATATATTTGTTGTCTCTCTCCATATATACATATATATATACACACACACACATATTTGGTATCATCAGGATCATTTGCAAAACTTCCTCTTGACTCTGATTTTTGCTTCACAGACTTGCTAATCTTTCTTTTGAATCCTCACTAAATCCCAACTTCCTGAGCATTATACATTCTCTTTCCACCATATCCCTAGTGTCTAGACTAGTTCCTGGCACAGAGTTGGCATTCAGTAAACACTGAGGGGAGGGTTGTTTAGGTGGGTGGATGAATAAAGGCAGCAGGGGTAACAGGCCTACTACCCACTTTGTCCAGGGATTATATGACCCTTTCAAAGATATAAGCTCTCAGTTCATCACTTCTGTAGAGGATGATGAGCATCTACAGCAATCTTATCCTCAAACGCCAATTCTGTTGAGGACCATGAATCTATGGCCAGCATTTTATTTGATAGCTTGACCAGCACATTACACCAAGATGAAAATGCCCGTGCAATTGACTGGCATTGATTTAAGATTTCCTTATTTGAGAAGCGGGGGCCTCACCCCACCTCACCAACTTTCTTGCCTCAGTAAATTAGTCTCAAATAAAGATAAGCCTTCATTTCATATTCTTATCTTAATTATCCTCCTATGTTTGAAATAATGTACAAGCAAGGACATATTTACTTTTTCTGCAGCTTAGAACACTTATTTTAAAACTTTTATATTTATTGTAATTAAGACTAATGCAAGCTTTGTATACTTATTGTAATTAAGACAATTCAATGCCTTGTTTTCCAGTTATTCATACTTAAAATGGTAGTGTCTGCTTCCTTTGCACAGGAGACTGTTTCATTGTTCCAAACTCATTTTCCTTAATTTGACTTTTCTGGGTTCCAAGAAAAGGGGGTTGCATTCTGCTTGACCATGTGTGTCAGTTGGGGAGAAAGTGTAGAGCATGGGGTGCTCGAAGAAGAATAGGCTTTGAATTTTATTGGTCCATTCTGAATGGCTTTTGTCCTTCTCAGTGGACTCCAGGAGAAGATAATTGTTAGCATAACCACAGGCCAGAATGAGGATGATGTCATAGATAAAACGGGTGTGTTATGTTGGTTTCCGCTAGAAGCAGAGCCTGAGATGGAGAGGTAACAGAGATTCTTAGAAAATGATTTATTGAGGAAGGGCTCAGGAAAATCTTGTAAGGGAAGAAGGGAAGCAAGACATGTGTTCAATCCGAGGGGAGCTCTGGATCCTAGGTTGTATCTCTGTATGTGTTTAGCGTTGAGGTGAGGCGACTGAGTTTTCATACCACAGGATTAGAGGTCTTGCACAACAGCTTCAGGGTGCATGGGGATAGTGGGGTACTGCCTACCACAGGAGAAGGTGACTCTTATTTCTCAAGGACAATCTTCTGGAGGCATTTCCAGGTTCCAGCTTTACTGCCAGCACCCACTGTTCTAGTGATTTAGTCAAGGCCCTGCCTAATCACATTTGCTACAATGGAAAAGTCTTATGTTAAGAAAGAAGGAAAACACAGTTTGCACTCCTGAACTTTGGTTTCTGTGTGGTTGAAATGCAATTCACAATTTTACCCTTTTATTGAGATTTTTGAGTTTTTTGGTTGTCGGTGGTGGTCCAGGGAGGCTGAGCCTTGGAACATTTTTTAATTTTCCCAAGTCTGCTGCAAATGGCTTTGAATGAATATTCCAGTCGTCTGAGCCCTTGCTTCTCTTCTCCTCCCTAATTATTGATTCTTAACCACATTCTTGATAGCCAGGATTTTCAGTCCTACACAAATACTGTATTTCATGAATTCTAAAATGTATCTTTTCATACCTTAACACCTCAGAAACTGGACTGTATATGGTATATGGTAATATACCATAAACATTGGCAGTCTTTTTCTCCTTTTATTATTGGTTACATAAACAGGAGTGCCTCTTATGATCAACAGCTGTTTACATTTGATGATATGGTAAATTATACACACAACAGGCTTATATTGACTATTCTATACAAGTAGTATTTAGTTATATATCTGTGTTTCTATGATAAAATAGCTGAGTTAGAGATGAACTTTTAGAATGCAGTTCATGCTTAAGTACCAATGTATTTGAACTAGCACTCCATTGGATCAGTGGATGTATTGGATTCTGTGAATCATAATTTACTGAAAGGATTTTTTTTTTTTTAGACAGAGTCTCACTCCATTGCCCAGGCTCGAGTGCAGTGGCATGATCACAACTCACTGCACCCTTGACTTCCTGAGCTTAAGTGATTCTCCCACCTCAGCCTCCCAAGTAACTGGGAGAGAGGCACACATCACCACACACAGCTAATTTTTGCTACTTTTTATAGAGACTGGTTTTCTCCATGTTGCCCAGGCTGTTCTTGAACTCCTGGGCTCAAGCAATCCACCCACCTGAGCGTTCCAAAGTGCGGGGATTACAGACAGGAGCCACCCTACAGGGCCTATTGAAATGATTTGATTTGTTAATATAGGTGAAAGTATCTTGGCCATCAGTACGTAGTAGGCCCTCAATACCTTTACTTGTTCTCTTTTTTTCCCGTTTTATAAGTCTTAAGATGAATCTCCGGAATTCCACCTGTAGGTTGACACCTTACTAATTTGTACAAATGAAAAGGAGGGCCTCACTGAATTAATAAAAATTATGGAAAAAATGAATTTTTGAAATTCAAGAACAAGTAACTGATACAAGGTTAATGAAGCATTACCTAGAATTAGCCCTTAAGGGAGCAGCCTCAATAAATGGATAAGAATAATTTATAATTAGCCTTTTCTTTTTGTACCTCAAGAGTACTTAGGATGAGCTTATCTATAAGAAGCTTAGACATTTCTGCTATTGCCTGTGATTTTATTTCTATAGTTAATTCATCTCAGGATAGTTTTCTTAGATATTGTGTAGCTAACAACATCGTCCCTGCCTAGGGATAATTTCACGATAATCAGAAACTTCCAGGTTAACAAATATTAGCTTACTTCTGACAGTGTTTATATAAATTGAGTTGTATGTCCATCTGACATTTGCAGAAGCCCTAGGCTATCCTTAACATTTCAGAAATCCTCAAAATGCAGATTTTGAGTAAAAGAAGCCAGACCCCAAAGACTACATACTGTATGGTCCTACTGATATGAAGTTGAAAAGAAATACAAGTTATTTATATCCATAGAAATTGGACAGCAGTTGCCTTTGGTCACGGAGTGGTTAGCTAAAATAGGGCAACATGGAATTTTGGGGGTGATGTCCCGTGTCTTGATTTGGATGATTGTTAAATGAGTTTATATATTTGTTAAAGTTCTATGTGATATACATTTAACATTTGTGCAGTTTACTGAAGGTAAATTGTACTTTAATAAAGTACTGTTAGAAAAAGGTACATAGGTTGTTACTCGAATCTTGGATCTAACTTTATGCAGGAGGTTAACACAGAAAAAAACATCAGTTGGCCATGGTTAACTGGCAAAATAGTTAGATAAAAGTTTAGTATATAGATTTCTATGATATATCCAAACTCCAGTCTTTGTCCCACCACCTATTACAAATATAATATGCCTATTATGATGGAAATTCCAATAATAAGGACTCTAACTTAAAATTAACCAATGGGATATTCTGAAATTCCTAACATGAGATTCCAAAATAAATTGCTTTACTTCTGTTGGTTTTACTAAGAGCTTTCCAACAGTGCTGCTTCTGTAAGTTAAAAAGTTACGAAGAACCACTAACAGTTTTTCTTCAGGCAAAGTGCTAATGGCCCCTAAAGGGACTTTTCTTATCATTCTGTCACCTAAGTGTGATTTTCTAAGTAGCTTTTTTCTGGGCCTGCCAGGTTTGAGAAAATGCAATTCCTTCTTGACTAAAACATGAACTTTAAAGCATTCATGCTTTAAAAAAGAAACTACATTAAGTAGCCCGAGTCAGAATTTCTTATAATACAGAGATGCTTAAAGTGATGGTTCTGGCCCGAATATCAACTCCCTTTGCACATTATTGATCAGGAAATATCCAACAAGAAATCTGAAAACTAGGAATTCTCCAGGATTTAATACATGATGTCCTCATATTGCCCTAAAATGATGAAGCAAAATGACAGTATATGTAGGTCACAGAAAATTTATTTTCACATGGGAATTTTGGGGAGAGAAGCAAGACATAAATACTACATAGTAATATTTGCATATCATTTTGGTGTGTTTCTCAAGTAAGAGTATAGAGTTCTGTATTTGGTGCCTAATGCGTCTCCTGCCTTTATTTACCCTGGGAAACTAGGCAATTATACAAAATGGAAGCAGTTATACAAAAATATTCTGATCCCGAAGAAGACCCCCTTCCTCAAATTGTCAGTCACTCTGGGGGAGAGAGAGCAGGCAGGATGAAGAGGGCCTTGTTGTGGGCGATATTCTGTGTTTTGTTTCGTTTTGTATTTTGTACCTCCTACTTCCTCATCCCCATCCTTGTTTATCATGTTTGCTGCTACTCTTCTTTCTGATGTCAGCTTAAAGTCTCTTCATCAGAGAAGTTTTTCCTTATCTTTTCCTCCCATAAATGTCTCCCAGCTCCATACTAAATGCACTCACACACATTGTCTACTACTCCTCTATAGTATTCACCACTATAGTAATGCCGCTCTTACTCTCCAGTCTACAAGCTACCGAGAAAGCAAGGATTGTGTCTATTTTTGCTTTGTTTCCAACCTCAGCAGGCATTTTGTCTAGCATGCTGTAGAACAGGAGTCCCCAACCTCTGGGCCATGGACCGCTACCAGTCTGTGGCCTGGTAGGAACCAGGCTGCACAGCAGGAGGTGAGCAGCAGGCAAGCAAGTGAAGCTTCATCCATATTTACAGCAGATCCCCCTTGCTCACATTACCACCTGAGCTCTGCCTCCTGTCATACCGGCTCCAGCATTAGATTCTCATAGGAGCAAGAACCCTACTGGAAATTTTGTATGCAAGGGATCTACATTGCATGTTCCTTATGAGAATCTAATGCCTGATGATCTGTCACTGTCTCCCATCACCCCCAGATGGGACCATCTAGTTGCAGGAAAACAAGCTCAGGGCTCCCACTGATTCTACATTATGGTGAATTGTATAATTATTTCATTATACAATACAATGTAATAATAATATAAAGTGCATAATACAATGCACTCAAATCATCCTGACACCATCAACCCTCCCAACCTGCTGCCCTGGTCCATGGAAAAATTGTCTTTCATGAAACCAGTCTCTGGTGCCAAAAATGCTGGGGACTGCTGCTGTAGTAAATGCCCAGGTACAAGATGCATAAATTTATAGATAAACTAATGAACTAATGAAATCTTTCTCTGAAACTGACAATGTTCTGAACATAAACTGTGAGTCCATTAACTACTCTTTAGCAAAGAGTAGAAATGAATACTCAGTCTCCACTTGATATTTTCTCCCCAGTAGGGTTTTCTTTCTTCAGTCCTATCCTATATCCCACCTTTTTGAGAAGCTCCTTTGTGAGCTGTGAAAAAATTCTATAGTCCTAAACATATAGTATTGCTGAAGCTGGGAGAGAAAAGGTGACAATCAAACTCAGCATGTTGGGATTCATTACTCAATGTAGACAAGTAAGGCTGAGAAACAACTCCCAAATCTAAGAAGCATGAGAAAAGTTAATTTCTTTTTAAAAAAATTCTCCTATTGGTCAGGCACAGTGACTCACCCCTGTAATCCCAGCACTTTGGGAGGTTGAGGCGGGCAAATCACAGGTCAAGAGATCAAGACCATCCTGGCCAACATGGTGAAACCCCGTCTCTACTAAAAATACAAAAATTAGCTGGGTGTGGTGGCGTGCACATGTAGTCCCAGCTACTCAGGAGGCAGAGGCAGGAGAATCACTTGAACCCAGGAGGTGGAGGTGGCAGTGAGCCAAGATAGCACCACTGTACTCCATCCTGGCAACAGAGTGAGACCCTGTCTAAAAAATAAAAAAATTACAAAAAATTATCCGATTTTATGTTTTTAAGATAGGATCTTGCTCTGTCACCCAAACTGGAATTCAGTAGCAAGATCATAGCTCACTGTAACCGCAAACTCCTGGGCTCAAGTGATCCTCCAGCCTCCTAAGTCCTCTTAGAACTACAGACACACACCACAACACCATAAATAAAATATATATTTTTAAATGTATTATTTTAAAAAAATATATTTTGTAGGTGGGGGGTCTCACTATGTTGCTCAGCATGATCTCAAACTCCTGGCCTCAAGCAATCCTCCCACCTCAGTCTTCCAAAGCCCTGGGTTAATAGGCTTACTCACTGCACCCGGCCATATAAGTTAATTTCTAAGACTATATTATAGTCTAAATGAGTTGAGAAGAAGGTGGTTCTTTTCTCACAGTCATTCAAGTACCTGGACTCCTTCCATATGGCCTGTCTACTCTCTTCTAGGTCTTGGAATCTTCTGCATCCACTGGCAGTTGGGCTGGGACTAGAGGTGGGGTCCACCACTTCCACTCACATTCCATTGACCAGGGATTAGATGTATGTCCTGTACTACAAGGGCAGCTAGGTAATGCAGCTCATTGTGTGCACAGGGCTTGTTGGGCCCTCTTTCTCCATTTGCCTTTACCCTGAATCAGACTAATCCCACTCATAGGAATATAAACAATTTTTTTTTCTTTTTTTGAGACAGAGTTTCCCTCTGTCACCAGGCTGGTGTGCAGTGGTGCGATCTTGGTTCACTGCAACCTCCGCCTCCTGGGTTCAAGCGATTCTCCTGCCTCAGCCTCCCAAGCAGCTGGGACTACAGGTGTGCACTACCACACCCAGCTAAATTTTGTATTTTTAGTAGAGAGGGGGTTTCACCATGTTGGCCAGGATGGTCTTGATATCTTGACCTCATGATCCACCTGCCTCAGCCTCCCAAACTGCTAGGATTACAGGCGTGAGCCACCACGCCCAGCCAGGAAGATAAACTTTTAATGGCTGTCAAGCTTATGTGGCTTTGACTGATGACATCATTGTCTTATCAACCTGGTGTAGGATAAACATACCTGACAGCAATAACTTAAGCATACCCTTAGAATGACCTTGTATGGCACCTGAATGTGTGTTCTGAACTAGGGAATCCAGGAGTAGCCAAATCAGAGATTCGTTCCTTGTCCATGAGGAACATCTGAGCCCCTGTCCCATCCTATCCAGTCCTGTACAGGGGATTGAGGCCCAGAGTTTTAGGTTACAATATGAAGGTTGCCAGGTGGAGGTCACTGGGGGAGGGTGGTAAGTGGAAATGCTATATAAAGTGCATGCTGTTTGCTAGCAGTTGCTGTTTTCCTGCCCAGCCCACTGCTACTGGGCTATGAGGTTATCATATCTAGCCTGCCACCACTGGACTCTCTCCCTTGTATGTGAGCCCCTAATAAAACCCCATGTCTTGTTTGCTGCCTCTGGGTCTCTTCTTTGGCTTCTTGAATCTTGTGCCTTCCTTATTGGGGTTAATAGGGATTCAGCACAACATCCGGCAATTTCAAATGTAGACAACGCCTCTCAGAACAACTACTTTTGTTTCATATCTTTCTATGTTCCAATAAATTCTGTTTTGTTCCTGCATCTTGACTTGGCTCTAGGCTCATCATGCAGGCCTCCTCAGTGTCTAGCACTCTAGCTTGTGGGATGTCAGGAAGGGTATATCAGACACAAACACTTCTATACTGTTACTTGTGGCTCCCCGAATGCAGCCCAATGTCATCTCTATATGTGGAATGCCCAACCCCTCTATTGTGGTGAATTTTTTCTGATCCTTCAAGAGTCAGCTCTAGCACCCGCTCTGCTGTCCGGTGGTTAAACTCACTCCTTATGAAATCTGGCATACACACAGTACACAGAACCTACCGCCTCATATTGAGCATCTTACTTATTTGTCTGTAAACACCCTAAAAACTGTAAAGCTTGGAACTGTGTTGTACTTAGCTGCACAGCCATAAAAAGGTAGCACAGGAAATATTTGATGAATAGTTTTCTTGCTGAGTGAATACCCTTGTCACCTTGACCATGACTCAACTATATCTATCTTGCCAAAAACTTTAGTCAAAAACTCTTACAGGTGACTGACTAGTAGTACATAGTGTCAAAATGGAATATATATATATGTATGATGTTTGGACCATAATTTCTCACTTTCTGTAAAAACCTAAGATTCTAAAAGAAACCAAGCCATCCCAGTGTTTGTAATTTGGCTAAATATGGCTGTGGCTATTTAGCATGTTAGGAAAATAAACTCAGAGACTTTAAACATTATTGTACTTACATGTATAAAAGGGAAACTATCTCTGATAGAGTAGGTTGTTATCCTGAAATGATCACTCATTTCTGTTCACTTCCATAGGAGATGACACTTCTCTGCTCCATTTATGTTGATCTTGGCCATGTGACTTGCTTTGGCCTCATTGTGGGCAAAATGAATACAGGTTGAGCTTAACTATGTGACTGGCTTTGGCCAATGTTATATTATCAGAAGCAATGAAGCAGAGGCTTGAAATATACTGTCATGGTTGAATGTGTTCTCATGTGCTTGGGCCACTGCCAGGAGGGCCTGGGCTCAGAGGGGGCATGTGAGATGATGATATGGTTTGGCTGTGTCCCAGACCAAATCTCTTCTTGAATTGCAGCTCCCATAATTCCCACATGTTGTCGGACGTGTTGTCGGAGGGGCTTGATGGGAAGTAACTGAATTATGGGGGCGGGTCTTTCCTGTGCCGTTTTCACGTTAGTGAATAAGTCTCACAAGAGCTGAAGGTTTTACAATGGGAAGTTCCCCTCCACACGTCCCCTTGCCTGCTGCCATGTAAGATGTGACTTTGCTCCTCCTTTGCCTTCTGCCATGATTGTGTGGCCTCCCTAGCCATGTAGAATTGTGAGTCCATTAAACCTTTTTCCTTTATAAATTACCCAGTCTTGGGTATGTCTTTATTAGCAGCATGAGAACAGAGTAATAAAGATGATGTGGAACAGAGCCACCTTAACTAACCTGCCCAGCTAAGCCAAATCTAGATAAGCACTCCCAGCTGCCCCAGCTGCAATGACAGATAGTTTTTAGTTTAAGCCACTGCGCTTTGGGGTGTTTGTTATGCATTGATATTAAATGTGCACATTTCTTATATGAACTTTTCTTTATATTATACCTCCCTCAAAGCCATGCACAACCAGAGAATAAAAATTATTTCTGATCAAGGCACTAAACATGGAAATGACCCAGATTGTGGGAAGTAGAGATTGGGAAGGAGATTCTAATTAGCTACTCTCTGAGCTAGGAACACAAGTTTCTAGACACACCAGGCATCAGTTTGAGTAATTGTATGGGATATAGGAAAGCCTGCACACACTAACACATTCACCGTGTTTATGTGATAGGAGGAAAGCTCCAGGAAAGGTAAATGATTAGGGTGGAAATTTTTAATAATTGTATGCAACCTGAGTATATTTAGAGCCATAATTATAAATGTAATTTACTGTAATGGCATCTTCATGCTAACAACTATTAGTTTAATAAAACTGCTGTTATAATGAAGCAGATGCTACTACTGAAACAGCTCTATAATTGAAGGGCTATTACAGTCACTTTAGAACAGAAACGGCAAATAAGTGGTAGTGGGAAGCTGTTCCTCCAGGGCTGAATATATTGAAAATTCAAATACTGTCCATATAGCAATACTTTTTGCCTTGATTTTAACATTTTACCTTCCATGTTTTTGTTTGTTTTTGTTTCTTGTCTTTCTGTCATAAGCTAACCAATGTTAGTGGGCCCAAATACATTTTAATCTATGAAGGGGTGGCCTGCCCCTCCACACCTGTGGGCGTTTCTCGTTAGGTGGAAGGAGAGACTTGAGAAAAGAAATGAGACACAGAGACAAAATATACAGAAAGAAAAAGTGGGCCCAGGGGACCGGCGCTCAGCATACAGAGGACCCGCACCAGCACGGGTCTCTGAGTTCCCTCAGTATTTATTGATAATTACCTTTACCATCTTAGAAAAGGGAAGTGGCAGAATAATAGGATCATGGTAGGGAGAAGGTCAGCAGTAAGACATATGAATAAAGATCTCTGTGACATGAACAAGTTTAAGGAAAAGTGCTGTGCCTTGATATGCATATGTAAAGGTCTCCATAAAACTTTTTAGTGCATAAAGAGCAGCATTGCTGCTAGCACGTCCCACCTTCAGCCCTAAGACAGTTTTCTCCTTTCTCAGTAAATAGAACATACAACCGGGTTTTACACCAAGATGTTCCACTGCCCAGGGACAGGCAAGAGACAGATGCTTTTCTCTATCTCAACTGCCAAGAGGCCTTCTTTCCTCTTATACTAGTCCTCCTCAGCACAGACCCTTCACGGGTGTCAGGCTGGGGGGCGATCAGGTCTTTCCCTTCCCACGAGGCCATATTTCAGACTATCACATGGGGAGAAACCTTGGACAATACCTAGCTTTCCTAGGCAGAGGTCCCTGCGACCTTTGGCAGTGTACGTGTCCCTGGGTACTTGAGATTAAGAGAATGGTGATGACTTTTAACCAGCAAGCTGCCTTCAGGCACTTGTTTAACAAAGCACACCCTGCACAGCCCAAATCCCTTAAACCTTGAGTCACCACAGCACATGTCCTTTGCAAGGATAGGGTTGGGGGTAGGGTCACAGATTAACAGCATCTCAAATACAGAACAAAATGGAGTCTCTTATGTCTACTTCTTTCTATATAGACACAGTAACAGTCTGATCTCTCTTTCTTTTCCCCACAAATCTAAGTCCTTATTACTCAAAGAGTAGTGTGTAGGCCAGTAGCATTACTACCACTTGGGTACTTACTGGAAACTGAGAATCTTAGCCTAACCCCTGAACTCCTGGAGATGAATATTAGTTTTAACAGAATCCTCAGGTGATCTATGTGACTATTAAAGTTTCAGAAGCATCGGTCTTAGATATTAATTTTGAAAATTACTTTACATGAACCAAAATGGTAATATAAGAATATTCACCCATACATACATATAAGATATATCATGAAACTAGCAAAATATACTGTTTTGTTTTAACTTTTAGCCACAATTTTCTTTGTTAGGGTAGAAAAAGTACTAAAAGAGAAATGAAACAGCTTTACTCTATGGGACACAGTATTGTTTAGGATTTGGGTTTCTTGCTTTATTATGGTAGATAATGTTTTTTCTTCTCAGCCTCTGAGTAGCTGGGACTACAGGTGCACACCACCATGCCTTGCTAAATTTTTTTTTTGTATTTTTTTGTAGAGATGGAGTTTTGCCATGTTGCCCAGGCTGGTTTCCTTTCTCTCTTTTTCTTTTTTTTGGAGATGGAGTCTCACTGTGCTGCCCAACCCAGGCTGGAGTGTAGTGGCCTAAACTCAGCTCACTGCAACCTCTGCCTCCCGAGTACAAGTGATTCTCTTGCCTCAGCCTCCCGAGTAGTTGGGACTACAGGCTCACGCCGCCACGCCCGGCTAATTTTTCCATTTTTAGTAAAGACAGGGTTTCACCATGTTGCCCAGGCTGGTCTCGAACTCCTGAGCTCAGGCAATCTGCCTGCCTTGGCCTACCAAAAGTGTTAGAATTACAGTCGCGAGCCACTAAGCCCGGCCCACTCAGGCTGGTTTCAAACTCCTGGACTCAAGCAATTTGCCCACTCTGGCCTCCCAAAGTGCTGGAATTACATCGTTTTTCTTCTTAATGACCAGTTTAAAATGCTTCTTCTTCTTCTTCTTTTTTTTTTTTTTTTTTTTTTTTTGAGACAGGGGCTGTGTTGCCCAGACTGGAATGGGGTGGCTTGATCTTGGCTCACTGCAGTCTCAAACTGCTGGGCGCAAGCCATCTTCCCACCTTAGCCTCCTGGTAGCTGGGAATACAGGCACACATCACCATGCCCAGCTAATTATTTGTTGTTGTTTTAAAATATTTTTTGTAGAGACGGAGGTCTTGCTATTTTGCCCAGGCTGGTCTCGAACTCCTGAGTTCAAGCAATCTTTCTGCCTTGGCCTCCCAAAGTGCTGGGATTACAAGTATGAGCCACCGCACCTGACCACTTTTGTTTCTTTTAGTTCTGGTAGTGTTTTATCATTTAACTGAAAGCATTTTTGTCCTATCCTCATGCAGTAGATTTCAGAAAACACTACCATATTTCAGTGATATCTCATGATAGCAGCTGGCAGTGGGGACAGAATTGTTACAATACTTTAATAGGGATGTTTCTCTCTTGGTTTCAGCACCTGCAGTATAGGTATTCATTCTGAATTATCCAATATATTCTAGCACACTTCATGCATTTGATTGAAGATAATTGTTTATACTGTAAAAATAATGTAATTTGTCTTATTGCAATTTTACCATGAAAATAGTGTTCACTGTGTGTGCTGTTGTCACTTCATAGATTACTTTTCCTGTGTGTGAATGTAGGAGTGTGTGCGTGCCCTTCATTACTGCATAACACATGCACATCCGGGGGCTCTAATATTGACTGCATAGCTTAGTGAATTTCTTCACATCTATATCCCTGTGTGACCTCCACAAAGATTAAAGAATATGTCCAACACTACTGAAAGTTTCTTGTCTCTTTTCTTTGATCAACTTTGCTTGTTCTTGAACTTTATAAAAAATGGAATCACACAGTACTTGTTTGTGTCTAGATTTATGTATTGAAACCTCTGGTTTAAACATTTTTTAAACATGAAGCCATTATACTAAGTAAAATAAGCCACGCACAGAAGGACAAATATTACATGATCTCATTTATATGTGGAATCTAAAATTTCAGACTCATAGAGGTAGAAAGTAGAATGGTAGCTACCAGAGGTTGGGAGAGGGTGGGAGGTAAAAGGGGAGATGAAGGTCAAACGGTACAAAGTTTCCATTAGACAAGAGGAAGGATTCCTGGTGATCCATTGCACATTAGGTAACTAGAGTTAATAATAATGTATAGTTCAAAATTGCTAAGAGAATGAATTTGAAATGTTGGTACCACAAAGAAATGATAAGTAGGTGAGGTAATGGATATATTAATCTGATTTACTCATTCCACAATGTACACATGTATCAAATTGCTCCTCATATTGCACATTGGGGTACAAATTGTACCCCAATGTACAATGTGGGGTAAAATTTGATACATGTATACATTGTATCCCATAAATGCACCCCATAAATGTATACAATTATTGTTTATCAATTAAAAAAAAACAAAGTCACAATGTTTTTTATCATTTAAAACAAGGAAAGAAATTTTGACATTACATAATTTCTCCAAGAATCTAAAACAGTTTATTTTAGAAATATTCTGAATAACTTTTGGGAGGTTTATATTACAGAATGTTAAATCCTCCCTCATACACAGAAAGTAAAGAGAATTAGGCTATTTCGTAACATGAGTTTTAAAAATATGTGAAATACATGAAAATTACTTAAGAATTGTAATATAGCACCTATACCTAAATCCTGACTTTTGGTATTGGAATATTGCCTTATTTAAAGCTTGTTTACATAGATTTTCCCATAAATTTTTAAAGGATTTCAATGAATCAGAATGTACTAAAAGTGATGACTGTGCACTTAACTTTATAGATTTATGAACAAAAGTACATCATTGTTTTAATGCCAAAGGAATGAACAGTTTAATCCCCAATCTAATAAATGCTTCAATGCCAGTTTGGCAGTTTTTCAATCATACAGACTGAAATTTTGGAACCCAAAAACTTTTCCTGCTCATGTTTAAAATAATGATCACATGGGTGGTAACCTGCAACTGTCCATTTCTGTGCTGAAGAGACAACCCAGAGCGGGAGAAAATATTTGCAAATCACACATCTGATAAGGAGCGAATATCCAAAATATATAAGGAACTCAAACAATCTTATAGCAGAAAACAAAGAATCGAATTTTTATAAAAAATGGATAAAGAATTTAAATAGACATTTCTTGAAAGGAGACATATAAATGGTCAACCAGTTTACGAAAAAATGTTCAATATCACTAATTGTCAGAGAAATTAAAACAACAGTGAGATATCAGCTCATACCTGTTAGAATGGCTATCATCAAAAAGACAAAAGATAACGAATATTGGTGAGAATGTGGAGTAAAGGGAACCCCTGTACACTGTTGGCAGGAATATAAACTAGTAAAACCAATTACAGAAAACAGTACAGAGGTGCCTCAAAGAACTAAAATAGAATTACCCTAGAATTCACCAATCTCATTTCTGTGTTCATATCCAAAGGATTTGAAATCAACTGTTAAAGAAATACCTACTCTCCTATGTTCTTGAAGTATTATTCACAACAGGCAAGATATGGAACCAACCTAAGGGTCCATCAGTTAATGAATGGATAAAGAAATGTTTTCTATATATATTTATCTCTATTTGCCAGTTAAAGAATGGCTAAAGAAATGTTTTACATATATGTGTGTGTATGTGTGTGTATATATATGTTCAGCCTTAAAACAAAAAGAAGCAAATTCTGTCTTTCCCCACAACGTGAATGAACTTGGAGGAAGTTATGCTAAGTGAAATGAGCCAGGTAGAGAAAGACAAACACTGTTACGATTTCACTTATATGTGGAATCTAAAAAAATCAAACTTACAGAAGTAGAGAGTAGAATGGTGGTTACCAGAGGCTGAGGCAGAGATGTCAATCAAAAGATACAAAGTTTCAATTAGACAGGAGGAATAATTTTTGAGATCTATTGCACAGCATGGTGACCACAAATTAATAATAATATGTATTTCAAAATTGTTAACAGTGCAGATTTTAAGTGTTCTCACTACAAAATAATGATTAGTGTGTGAGGTGATGGATATAACTAGTTTGATATAATCATTCAATAATATATACACATAGCATCACATTGTACCCCAAATAAACATATGTAATTATTATTTGTCAATTATAAACAAAAATTTCAACAAATGAAATAATTATTGTCTTGTCAGAAAATGTCCTGGTAAAAACCCTCTCTTTCAGAAGTAGTAATTAAAGTTTAATTACTTCTTCAGAATGACAACTGAAAATCAGTTCAGTTCTGTGTGATCAGTAAATTTTAAATTGCAGTTTGAAAAAGATCAGGGTTATCCTAAAAGCAATAACTCGGACAATTCATTTTGTTGTAAATATAGAGGATTAGATTTAGCTTGTGGAAAATTTCAAAAGTGAAAGCAAGCTCCAATTTTGAAATCACATGATTGATAGAATAAACAAGCTCCTTATATTTGACACTTTATTCACTAAAATTATCAGTACAGTGATCTTTGGGCCTCAAACATAGTAGAAAATATAATTACTTTTACATTTCCAGAAAATGTTCTCAGGCTTTTTGTCCCTTATTACCTACAAAATCTACATTAATCTGTCAATCAACCAAGACATTATTCAGTGCTGCACTGTTGGTCTTAAATTATAATCACTGCCAGAAATAATGGTGAATAATAAATGTTTCACAATATAGCCTCTAAAAAGAAGGTAACATTATAATTAAGGGCAAAAGAAACAAAGCAGATGGCAATATTTTTTGTACTTATACCAATCTTTACATTACCTAACGGAGCAATGTTGTATTGAGCAGTCACTTGGAAAATGAACAATTATTCCTGAAACTTCAGAAGGAAGCATAAGTTGTAGTCACCTCAACCACCTTCATGCTATCTATCTATCTATCTATCTATCTATCTATCTATCTATCTACTATCTATCTATCTATCTATCTATCATCTATCATCTGCCTATCTCTCTCTGTCAGTCATCTGTCTGCCTACCTGTTATCTATCTATTTACATATTTATCTAATCTATTTTTTAACTGACCTCTCATTTTTAACATTTTTAATGGCTTTTCTAGAGGTTGCCATAGTCTAAATGCCAAAAAACTTTGGGTTTAGCCACTGATATATCCACTCTCTCTTTACTTCCTCTTCATTGTACTTTATAAGCCTAAAGAAGAATGCAGTTTGATGAAAAACCTTAACTAGCTTTCTTTTAAAGTACAAAAAAAATGGCAAGCACTAATTGCTTTACTTTGCATATATTTTCAAAGCACATGGAAAATATATTTAATAATCTTCACTGCTTCAGCTCAAAATAATGACATCATTTCCCAGTTGTCTTACAAGAATTGATGCTCAGATGCTCTCTCCTGTGGAATGCGTTTGGGGAACATTTTGAAGCAGGGAACTATTTCTATTGTCTAGCCACACATGGCCAAGGAACTCGGGGGGTCACTCTGTAGCATACAACACAAAGCCCCAAAATATTATTCAAAACTAGTTAAGGTTTAATGTTGAATTGCTACTACTTCAAACAGGTCAGGTTTTGATGGCTAATGAATTATAGATTTTAATTGATAGTAAGGGAAAAAAATACATATAATTAAAAGCAGTAAGACAGTTTAGGAAGTAATATGTGCCAAGGGTAGAATGGAAGGAGTGGTCTGACCTCTGTTCAAGTAATAAAGGAATGCATTATCTGAAAGAATTTTTCTTAAATTACAACTAAAAGTTGGTTGTGTGTGCTGTCATTGTTTCGTGGCAATTCTTTAGGTCAGTAGTAAAATAATCTTCCTCCCCAAAAAATCTTTTGTTGGTTTCACTTGTATACAATGGCTGAGGTTACTGTTCAGTTTTCATTGTATATATAGTAAAATATAATTTATATATATATA
>NW_016804523.1:1976714-2013623 GCF_001698545.2 Rhinopithecus bieti
GATACATGTTTTAAATTTGCACATTTTATTACTTATTTTTAAATAATCATTGCATTCTACGTGGAAGTGCTTTTAGAGAACTCCGACTTATAGTGAATCCCCAACATAGAGCTGACATATGCACATTCAACACCATGTTTGTTTCCAGATCACATTAGTAATGGATTATTTGAATTCACTCACTTCGGTTAAAGGTTGTACCTCTAGCCTTTGTGGTGTTACATATACCAGAGTTTAAACAATAGATTGGAAATAAGCAAGGACAGTACAGTCATCTTTTCCATCTAGAGATGAACAACTAGAACTTGAGTCACTTCGAGTCTGTCATTCTGCAACCCAGGGTCCTCACGTGTTTAGGTACACACTGTGAAAAAGTACCCACTTGTAACTGTCACACCTTGAGTTCTTGTTGTTTCAAAAAGTTATAGGAAGAAGCTCAGACCCAGCAAAACAAAACAACAAAACCGGGTTCCATGCTGATGCTTGAGTTGGATTGAAGTTGGATAACTCCCCTTGTTAGCATACTAAAAACCCTGCCCAGGGAGGAGTTCATTTTCCCTTTTCTATACATGCAATGTAGGTAGAAGCATGATAGGTGACTGCTCCTGACTGCCTTTACTCCTCCTTTATATACAGTGACTCAGTTGATCAGCTCAATAAAAGCCCAATTTTCACCTTTGTTCAGAGAGGCACTACTTTGGGGAACTATCCCAACCCCATGTCCTCCTGAATTGTTGCAAGTAATAAAATCCCTGTGTTAAATCCTCTGTTGTAGTCGTTGGAGGCTCACCCACCAAGTGAGCTAGGGTGGAGGATGTTAGATGCTGCAAAAGTCTAATTTGGATAGACAGACCTAAAAATTACTAACAGTAATGCACTGCAAAATCATGGCATTAGAAAAAGAGACACATAAACTTCCAAAACTCAATACAGAATATTCTATAATAATGTATTTTTCTTATTCCACTTTTGTATTATATTTATCTTGTTAAAATATTTATTTTCAAATACTATGTTGTTATACCCATTATAATTGTTGCATTAGCTTTTCTATCCAACTTTCTGGCACCACTCTCTCCAATCCCCCTGGGCCTTCCACCATGAAGCAGCTCTCTCTGGCTTACCACTTTCCTGTTGTAAATTTTTATTGCCTTGTATTCCAGATCTGCAATTTCTCTGATGTCCATTAAATCCTGCTTTTCTACCATTATTTTGATCTTTGTTTACCTTTGGTTGTGACACATGGAGAAAACATACACCTTAAAATGTTCACCGTCCTAAAAGGTTTGTAAGTTACTGTAACTTACTTCTCAGTTGCTTTCTCAGATCCCGACAATCACACAGTAACCTCCAATTTGTTGAAATCAGCAAATTTCTACCTAGGGTGACCAAAGTGACCATACAATTTATTGTTCAAATCATGACAATTGTGAGACTAAAGGGTTTATTACTAAGAAATTACAGTTGATCCTTGAACATCATGAGTTTGAGATGCAAGATTAACTTATATTCTGATTTTCTTCTGCCTTTGCCACCCCTGAGACAGTAAGACCAAATCCTCCCCCGTCCCCTCCTCCTTTGCCTACTCAATGTGATGACAAGCAGGATGAAGACCTTTATGATGATCTAACTCCACTTAACTAATAGTAAATATATTTTCTCTGCCTTATAATTTTCTTAGTAGCATTTTATTTTCTCTATCTTTCTTTATTGTAAGAATACAGTATATAATACACAGCATACAAAATATGTGTTAATTGACTATGTTATTGGTAAGGTTTCTGGTCAACAGCAGGCTCTTAGTCATTAAGTTTTTGGGGAGTCAAGAGTTATAAGTGGATTTTTGACTATGTAAAGAGTCAGCTCTCCTAAACTCTATGTTGTTCAAGGTTCTACTATAGTTTTATTATATGACTAGACCTATGTAACATTTTATTAAAACTATTTTAAAAGTAAAATTCTAATTAATATCCTATTAAAATTAAAAATCTGAGGCAAATGATGAATTAATCAAAATTAATTAATGTGAGATTATATCTGATAAACTGGGGTAAAGGGCCAATCTTTTTATAACTAACCTGGGCTTACAGAAAGTAATTTTACATTATTTAAGTTCAGTTAGATGGACTGATTATTTAACTCTATCTTCTTTGGCCATTCACCCTATAAATAACCAACCAAAAAATGGAAATTCATTTACAATGAACTTGGTGTCTTATTTAACATATCTACAAATGTAGCTTCATTAAAGTTCTGATTTTTCCTGAGATGTACTTTGGCTTATTAAAATGTATAGTTTTCAAGTTCAATATTTATGGAATAGTTCTTTGCTATCTGTTCAGCACGTTAAACGGTGGAATTTCCATGTTCAGTATAGGGTATGGCACCAAAAAGATTGATATAGATGATTTCACACTGAGAAAAAAACTGAGTTGCTTATAAAACCTTCTACTACCCCGTTGGTAATATTGGGGTGGGGCAATAGACTTATTATTAGATAAGGAAGTTCAGTTGAGTTAGGTTCAAGTTCACAGAGCTAAGAATTCTAGGTTGGAATTACTGGCCAGATGCCAATAGGCAAATAATTTGTTTTAAAGGCAAATAATTCCTTCTAAAATTCTTGCAAACCAAAGAAAGCAACCACAAACCAGATCAGTGTTATGTTAAACCAAGTTATAAAAGAACAGCATCTGAGTAAGAAAGGAAGAAAGCAGAAACTAGGGAAGTGCACAGACCCTGTGCAACGATCTCACTCTATACAGCAGGGCTGAAACTTACATTCAGTAAAGGAAGTTAAATTCTTCTGTTATGCCAAGAACAATTTCCTCAAGAAACATGGAAAACAGTGCTTTCCCAGCGGTCCATTTTGAAAGATTCATCCAATAATAATGGCAAGTAATTTGCACGCAATCTAACCCATCTTTAATTAAATTGTTACCCCATTCACTCTCTTAAAGGCCAACTTGTTTCTCCAAACAGATGTGACATAATTACCAGCTCCAAGAAATTGCTTCTCAACTGAGCCAACTGTATTTTCCCTCTTCTCTCTTTTAAATGCTAAAATTTCTAATGGCCTGTTGGAGAAGAGTTAATACCATTGAGTAATTTAACAGTTTCAGGAAATTGTCCACACACATCTAGCAAAACAGAATATACTTCATGGAGCATTTCACTTGATGGTACAGTAATAAGAAACTTGTCTCTGCAAAGATTTTAGGGTTTATTTTGGAACAAACACCAAACTGACTCGTAGGCTTTATTTCTCTATTGTTTCTATTCCTTTCCTTTCCTGATGGGAGAGAACCATACACATTGCTTTATTCATCAATCGCATTAACTCAGAATGTCTCTGGTGGGGTAACTAAAACCAGGATCCATTATCCATTCCTTACATCTCAGCTTATGTTTTCCTATTATTCACAATGGGTTGAGATGGAGAAAACTGCTGGGTCTCAAGAGCACTCACTGCTCAATGAGAAAGGAGGCAACAGACTGAAGAAATGGAAATGGTCCTGGAAGATCCATTGTTGACAGTGTGGGGTAAAAAGAATTGCCATTGGTCCTCCTGAGAAAAGGCTTATTGTCCCCTTGTCACAGTAAGAACTATCTGGCTGGGTACAGGGGCTCACACATGTAATCCCAGCACTTTGGGAGGTCAAGGCAGGATAATTGCTGAGGCCAGGAGTTTGAGACCATCCTGGACAACAGAGCAAGAGTCCATCTCTATCAAAACTTTAAAAATAAGTGGCCAGGCTTGGTGATGTGTGCCTGTAGTCCTAGCTACTCTAGAGGTTGAGGTAGAAGGATTACTTGAGCCCAGGAGGTCAAGCTGCAATCAGCCAATGCCATTCCACTGAACTTCAGCCTGTGTGACAAAAACTACCCAACATCTCCCTTCCAGGGAGAAAAGTTACAAAAGAGCACAACTGTCCATTTATTAATGCCACATTGGTAATATTAGACATTTCAGTGGTGCTGTACATTTCAATAGTTTTTTAGGAGCCAAATATTCCAGAGGACACCCAATTTTTATTGTTGTTGTTGTTTGGTTGGTTTAGTTTGGTATTCTGGTACCTTTTAGGTTAAAGTGTGTTTTTAGGGTGAGGTCAGAGGAAAATATAAGCGAAAGATGAGGGGAAGAAAACAAGAACAAAGAAAGACGAGGAAGTTGGGGCAGGGGGTTAAAGCATACTCACCTATGTTTTCTAATTATGTGACTTTCATGTGTAACACAACCATCTCGCAGCTCAAACTATAACTAAATGAAAAATTAAAAGGAATTCCACTCTTGATTTATATTTTTCAGAAAATATTTATCAGTGCTATTTGCCACTATTTTTACTATTTCTAGATACATGGACCACTGCATTTCTCTGCTCACTTTGAAGTTAGGTGTGGCCATGTTGTTTGTTTTGACCAGGAACTTATAACTCAAGGGGCCTGTGTCACTTCTGGGCAGACATTTGAAGAGCCAGTGTGTGATCTGTCACATGCTTTTTCCTTCTGCCACAGCAACTGGCAACATTAGAAACGGTGCAGGCTCCATCACTGGGCCTTAGAGTGGAGGTAACACAGAGCACAGCTTCTTTTTGATCTGCAACGGGACCATAGCCAGACTGAGAAATACACTGTTTTTTTCTGTCAAGCTCAGCAGCCAAAAACTGATTAAACCAGTGTCTTTCAAGTAAAATCTTTATGTTCCTTAACTTTCCTCTCCATCTCTGCTTCAACCCTAAGGATGTCAGAGTGTTCTACTGAGTAATGGAGGAGAAATAGGACAAGGGGAGGAGATGAAATGTTGATAATGGGAGCCATATTCTTTTCTCCTCCATATGCTTGTAAGTCAGATAATTCAGATATTAGGTGAGTGAATGAAATTTTACATTCAACTTTTCTAGACTTAAAATTTTATACTAAATTTTATTTATGTTACTTAATATTGACATGAGAAATATGTTCCCATGATTAAAAATTCAAAAGATAAAATCAATGTATACAATGAAAAGTCTCCCTCATACCCCCAAACCTCTTAGCCCAGATCCTAACATCCATTTCTTAAAAAAAAAATCACAGTCATGTCTACTTTCAGAGATTTGTAGATGACTGTACAAGAAACACAAATATATCACTTTCTTTTCTCACCATACTCATTCAATACATTGTACATATGACTGTACAGGGTTTAATGGGAAGGGAAGGAAAAAGGATTAAAGCTGGTATTTTTTAAGGCTTGCTCTGTGAAGTATGGTTTACATACACTCACATAGCAGGTGTCTCCTAACGCTGCAGGTAAGAAAGAAGTGAAAAGAGGTGGAAGGAAAGGGTCATATCAAAGAGAAGATGGTATTGAATTGTGTGTCGCAGGAAGACAGAGGTGCCTTCCCAGGAATTTGAGGAAAGGAAAAACCATGGGCAGTATCTCTTAGGAATCAAAAGGCAGTACAAGAAGCCATCAGCTATCCTTAGAGATCTGAATGCCATTCTAAGGAGTTTGGATACTTTGTATTGTTGGAGGCAGGCTGGAGGAAGCACTTATCAGATTGGCATTTAGAAAGATCATTTCCTAGTATTCTACTCCTACTGGTGGCCTTTGTAGTTCACTTTCCAAAGTGTCTTCCCTTCTATTATCTAATTTGATCTTCACATTAACCTCTAAAAGGGGTTCTCATTCTAGCATTGTTCAGATAATGGTCAACTCAGGTGCCAAATGTCCCTGTACATAGCTGGTCAGTGGAAGGATCATATATTTCCTACTTCCCTTTAGTCATCCCCAGGATTGATGAAGAGAGGTGAATGGCCAGAGCACAGTGAAAGAGGGGACTGAATCTGTACTGGGCTTATGTATTTTCTATAACTTGGGAAATGAGAAAGAACAAGACATAGGAGTAAAACAAAATTAAACTAATTTTGCAAATTTATTCCTCTATAGGGGTCATCAGGAAAATGGCAAAATTATTATCTGTAATTGGGGTTTTCTACAACTATTCTGCCAGCAAATTTTCTAAGAACTCTGCAAAGGTGCATGCAGAACAAAATCTTTTCTTCAGAAGTTTGAACTT
Source organism: Rhinopithecus bieti (assembly GCF_001698545.2). Classification (NCBI taxonomy): domain Eukaryota; kingdom Metazoa; phylum Chordata; class Mammalia; order Primates; family Cercopithecidae; genus Rhinopithecus; species Rhinopithecus bieti. Next base: position 1,982,774 of record NW_016804523.1, read on the forward strand.
AGCGTTAGAAAACTACCAAGAACCAAAAATGGAGTAGTAATTACCAATTTACCAATCAGCAAAACTGAAAATTTTCTTATCTATAAGAAGGCAGTTGTTCAAAGAATAACTAGAACATGAAAATGTTCAACAGATAGATGAACTTAAATAGGTAAAAACTAATTAAATGCAAGTCAATGTGCCAGAAAACAATTATGCATTTTATTTCCTTTATAAATGAGATCCATTTATTAATATCTTACAAATAATGCAATAAAAGATTTCAAGCTGTAAACATGTCCAGCTGCCTTGTGAGTTGAAAAATATTTTTTAAAAATTCAGAAAATTATATGGCTATTAATACCACCTTTATCATTTGCTGTGGCAGTGCTGACAAGAATAAGAGAAGATTTAAATGTCAGAATAGTTCATGTCAAGTATTTTTTTCTTCCTAGTACACTTTAAGAATATGTATTTTTAATAGGTATACTATATTTAGAGCTGTCCCATGGAACACTGTTAATTTTGGTTTTAAGTTTGTGCAACAGCATTTTAAAATAAAATCTAATGCAATAGTCATTATATACATTAAAATGGTAAATAATCTTAGTAATAAAAAGATATGTTAATTACATTTAATAAATGAACTGAAGTTATTAACCATAAATTTTATTTCTTTATTGGTTTCAATATGTTTTTATAGAACTGCATTCCTTGGAAGAAAACAATATCAACTTTGGAGAATAAAATAAAACATATGAATAATACAAGCAAGAAAAAATCATATACATAATGCGATATATCTTTTTAAAAAAATAGTGGCATACGGCATACTATATACACTGCTCCTGCACTTTTAAAAAGAAGACTGTTTATAAATACATGTTAAGGCCTTAAGACTGCACTCTAACAGTCAAAAGCCATGAATTTAGAGGAAACTCAAATCCACAGAAGAGTTGTGCCTCAGGCCAAGATATGGCATGGGTATATTTCCTACCACCTATTGTGTGGGATTAATCATAGACTGACCTTTTGCTTCCCCAGCTAGAAAATTCAAAAGGACCAGGGATGCTGTTCAGTAGTCCAGGCTAGACTGTGCGGCAACCTGGAGGAAGCTTCTCTAGAGAGATGGCCTCAGGAAGTGGGAGAGACTTGAGCAAGCCCCAATGGGAAGGCACAATGGAGGTGACCTGGATTGGACCCACTGCGCTGGGGCACTGCTTTCAATGCAAAAGGCAGGCCGTGTCTTTGTTTCTTCAACAAACACACACTGAGAGCCTGTGGTGCATCAGGCACTGTACTAGCACCTGGGGAAGAGCAGTCTACTGCTCGTCCAACAGAGTCTCTCCTAGCCTGATCTGACAGCTGAGGATGGAGGGAGTTATAAAGCAAATAAGTGAAGACATTAATTTAGAGTTATAAATTGTGCCAAGTGATTTGTTTTGGCAGAGATTGCTCCTTATCATGGAAAAGGGATCATCTGTTCCAGGTCTTGAATGGAACACAGCCTCTGTCTGGTTGGTCTGTGGATCCACAGTGGGTGCCTGTTGTGTAGCTGGCAGGTGAAAAGGAAAAAGGAAGACCTGATCAGTCTCAGGTGTATCCATCGGAAGTATCTGGATATGAACTGTTGGGGTATCTGAGAAATGTGTATTATGAATGCAAGTATGAAGACAAGTACGAACAGTGAGGATATCCAGTGTACTCATGTGGGTCCAGGAATTGTTAACTGTTTTAGCTATGATTTCATTTAAGCCTCCTGACCACCCTACCACAAGTTAGGCCCTTCCTCATGAATCTCATATTGTGGAAGAAGAAACTATGTCTTTGGGAGGTGAAATCACTTGCTTAATACCATAAAAAATAATTAAGCGTGACCCTAGGACTTGATTTGAGGCAAGCTAACATTTGAGCATGGGCTGGTAGTCACTAATAAAGGATGTATAATAAAAATAAAGAAGAAAGAGTTTGGTAAAAGCTTACCTTTCTTATTACAAAAATAAAACCTTTAGAGACGGTGTGAGCTGTTTATACACAGACTGAACTCTCAGGTATGGCACTAATTCTGTATATCTTTCTGACTTCCTAGTGACAGAAAAAATTATGTAGTTGTTTGATACAGGTACAACTCAGGTACAGCTTCTCCTGTGATCCCCATGCAGTTGTCAAACCTACCATCATTGCTCATATCACAACGGATTACACTAGGCTCTATGTTGTCATCCACGATGCTAGCATTTGAGGCAAGATTTGGTTCTTATTATCTGAAGTATCTGTATATAACTAGAGACTAGAAGAGTATATAGAACTCAAATGTAAATGTGTGTTGTATTGGCCATAAAATATTTGAATTCTCAAACAAAGAGATCAATTTGTATGGTATAAAATAGAATCTAAAGGTATCTCTTATTAAAATGTTCTGTGCCCTTTGTCAGACTCTGCTTTCTTTTACCTCATGGACTGATTTGATAGATGTTTCCAATCAAAATGACCTTTACCTAAATTAATAATCTGCTAAAAAAAAAATCACTGAAATACTGGATACAGCTTAGTCATAATCTTTTCTATAATCTTACAGTGAATTTCTTATATTATGTAACCAGAAAAAAATGTAATATTTTCTAAATTCCTTTAGTACATTCCTTACATCATGACTTTTGTTAACAAATATTATCTGCTAGTTGTTTCTAAAAAGAAGAAAGACTGAACTGTTCATCTAATGTTTAATAGACTGGAAGCTCAAAGGCAGTAGTAACACTACCTGTTTATTTATCAGTGTTCCCTGCACTTAAAACAATGCCTAAGAAATAATACACATTTAGTATACATTGGGTTGAATGAATTAATAAAAAATAAAATGAGAGAGAAAGTTTTGTGAATCACATCCAAATCTCCACCAATATTTCACTTGATGTGTGCTTCTATTTTTATCAAATTGCAGCAAGTTAGCCTATTCACTTATTACAAATGTCAGAGTTGAGAATATCCTTTGAGTTACTTGAATGGCATGGATTTTAAAGGGTAGATATTGGCACATATACCAAGAATAAAACAAGCTTACATAAACTTAAACAACAACCAAAATGTTCTAAATTTTATAGACAAGAGTATACAAATATGATTCTCTGCTATATGACCTCTTTATCTTCTCTTCATTGAACAACTGATACAGTCATTGGCACTAATTCTATATGTGTTTCTGACTTCCTAATGCCAGAAAAAAATGTATAGTTATTTGATTTTCTCCAGTGTAACTCGTACACCAGGTTTTGCTTTATTCAATGCTGTATTGGTGTTCAATACACCAGGTGAATACATGAGAAGGCATTGCTCCGTGAAATGTACAAAAGAAGAAAATTAGGGAATGTGAAGAAAAAAGCAATACTTGCATGTTTTGCAGAATTATTATTTTCACCCTTACCTAAAATATCCCATAAGCACATAAGTTACTATAGTTATTCCTTGCTTGAGAAGTCATCATCAAATACTCACTTTCTGAATGAAAACCACATACCAGTTCAAAATTTAACAAACATACCTCTTGGCATGAGATAGACTCTGAAAAGCTCAGTAATGTCACTCCAGTGATAGAAAGAATCTTATTTTTTCTTGTGTTTTCAACCTTGACAAGCGGTACAGGAAGATTTGTGGATAATTTGGTCAATTTTTCCACAGCATACACTCAAAAGAATGAAATGAAGTCCAGAATGTCTGCTTTACTAATGACCCGTGCTGCACTTGGATCCCTACCACCACCATGTGACACAGAAATAAGCCATCTCAGTTGAGGATACCTTCAGTCAGTCTTTGACTCATCTGGAAGTTTACAGCTCTCCTGAAAGTTGCTCTAGCTGAACTTAGCCTGACCTACATCAGCAGAAACAGTCAGCTAGGCCTACCCCAAATTTCAAACAGCCGAAACATGAGCATAAACAAAGGGTTGTCTTAAGTCACTAAATTTTGGGGGTAATTTACGCAACAAAAGCTAACTCACTGTCCTTGGGTTAGTCACCATTATGGCATCACCTGTCTCTGGTAATGCATCACCAACTATAACTATCTTATTTCTGGATGTTCCCCACTCCCCCATCTTGAGACTGTAATCCCCAAGGGGACAGGACCCCTTGACAACTTTATTTTGCCGCTGTACCTCAAATTCTCAGAAGGGATCATAGTTGTTAGTTGCCCAATAAACATTGCTGGAGTAAAGAAACAATACCAATTTTATACAATTATTTGAACGCTAAATAAAATAACATAAAGGTGGCCAGGCATAGGTGGCCAGGAGTGGTGGCTCACGCCTGTAATCCCAGCACTGTGGGAGGCCAAGGTAGGTAGATCACGAGGTCAGGAGATCGAGACCATCTTGGCCAATATGGTGAAACCCTGTCTCTACTAAAATACGAAAAACTACCCGGCGTGGTGGCACGTGCCTGTAATCCCAGCTACTTGGGAGGCTGAGGCAGGTGAATTGCTTGATCCAGGGAGGTGGAGGTTGCAGTGAGCCAAGGTCGCGCCACTGCATTCCAGTCTGCCAACAGAGCAAGACTCCATCTCAAAAAAAAAAAAAAAAAAAAAAAAAAAAAAAAAAACCATAAAGGTATATTTTGATTCTTGGCTATTTGGTATAGGAATATACTTCTGTTATTGGTTTTATTGTCTTATTAAAAGATAAATAATGACCAAGAAACAAAAAGATATTTGGAGAGTCATTACTATACAAAAGGAAAATGAGGTTCTGAAGTACTTGTGAAAATATTATGCAACAGACTAGAAAGTGAACATAGTGGTTAAAATGAACACTCCCTAATAAAAGGCTAAATTTGTATAGTTAATGAGCTTCTTGCATGTTTACTATTTATTAACTGATTTTAAAAATGCATGAGGAATTTAGATATTTTTTCTGTACTTTCTTCATTCAAAACATATTCTGTACCTTTACCCAAAATAAATATTTTATGAATCTTACTGCTTTTTAAATCACCCACACATAATCATTTAAATCATCAGTAAGTCAAGGCAATGCTTGGATCATAAAATCATCTAAAACTATAACCCAGCAGCCACAACCAATCTATTTTATGGTCAAATGCATGGCTAAATATTTTATAATTAATTAATTAGCTTGTAGCTGTTATGAGCAGCCTTCACAAACTAAAAAATATTTGTCTGGTTTTTAGAAAGGGCCAAGGATGAGACGGGTAATTTGAATAGCAATTTTCTTCTCGAAACATATTTAATAATTGCTGGCAAAACTATATACAAAATATCATCTTATGAATTACTTTCCAAAATTAATTTTAGACAGACAGTATTTACCTAAATCCTCATATATCATTTTAAAGTTCAATAACAAATATCAGATGTGTATTTCAAATATTCAACAATGCAGTTAATTTTAAAAACTTAAACATCTCACTATATTAATATATATAAGCAGCATATATACCCAAGATAAGAGGTAAATTTGTTTTTCACTTCCAAATTTCAATGTTTGTTTCTACATGAAAAGCATGAGCCTAAGTAAAAATTTTGTGCATTTTCCCTTTCACTTCCAAGCAGTTGAATTCATTAGAGCATCTAATGTATATTTATCAAATTCCTTAGACACATATATTATTGACATTCACTCTAATCATAACAGACTTAAAATTTTATGTCAAGTAAGCTTTTAATATCGTCAAAGTAGTTCAGACCCAGGATTTAGAGACAACATATAGGTTAGCTTTTCTTTACACAAGTCCTGTACTTCTTTGACTCAGTTCCTCCACCTATAAAATGAGGATATTCTCTCTTGCCTGATCTTCAGCATTATTATAAAAATGAGCATGAAGTTTAATTTTAAAGTATCATTAGGAATATGAGAATCTGATAGTAGATACACCACTTAACAAAAGATTGTACTTGGTGGGACACTGGCCAACTTGATTCACGTATTGACTTATGATCTGCTCTGCCAGTCTTTCTCTGAACTGATTTCTACTTTACACCAATGTATAATGGCCATTTAAGTACGTTCTTAGCCAACTCCATGCCAAAAAACACCCTGGGAAGAAAATCTATCTCCATCAATGGCTTTAAGGCATGGCCTTGAATCTTGTCCATCAGCATTTACTTAAGAGGCCCATGAGAAAAAGTTAGAGGACTGAGAAAATCACTAATTATTAAATATAAGGTAAGTAAGGGTACAAATCAATCATTCCATATCTCCCTCTCTCTCTGGCGTGCAGTGGCGTGATCACTGCTCAATGCAGCCTCCATCTCCCAGGCTTAAGTGATCATCCCACCTCAGTCTCCCAACTAGCTGGGACTACAGGGGCATCTCACCATGCCTGGCTAATTTTTGTATTTTTGGAGAGATGGGGTCTTGCCATGTTTGCTGGTCTTGAACTTCTGAGCTCATGTCATCCACCCACCTCAGCCTCCCGAAGCGCCTGGATTACAGGCTTAAGCCACCACGTCCAGCTACTCCACATTTCTAGAGAGTAAGTTCTCCTTAAGTTATATGTCTGGGACACACCTTCACTGCTGTATGAAATTAAGCCTCTCATTCAGTTTTCTCATCCAGTTCACATTAAACATATTAAATGCTGGGAACAATACGAGGCACTGGAGATTAAGCTATGAAGAAAAAAAGCAATAGCTATGCTCTGTTATGGCTTATATCCTTCAGGGGCTGCCAGAAAGCATGGAGGAAAACCTAATATAGGAGATCATGTCCTATTGTGATAAATAAAGCAAGCCACGGGAACATAGGAGTTGCTTTGGGGAAGTACCCTGCATTACTTCGAATAGAGTGATCAAGGCAATGTGGAGAGATGGTAATTTTGCTGAGCTGGAAAGATCTGGAAAAATTGCAGAAAGGGTGGAACAGAGAATACAAAGGCCCCACGGTAGGAAAAGGGCCCCAAGGTAGGAAAAACATTGGGTATTGAGGCCAATGCAAGCTAGTGGCATGATTGGATAAGAAAGGAAGGTAAATTGGCCAGGCGTGGTGGCTCACGCCTGTAATCCCAGCCCTTTGGGAGGCTGAGGCGGGTGGATCACGAGGTCAGGAAATCGAGACCATCCTGGCTAACACGGTGAAACTCCGTCTCTACTAAAAATACAAAAAATTAGTCAGGCGTGGTGGCAGGCGCCTGTAGTCCCAGCTACTCGGGAGGCTGAGGCAGGAGAATGGTGCAAACCCAGGAGGTGGAGCTTGCAGTGAGCCGAGATCGCGCCACTGCACTCCAGCCTGGGCGACAGAGCGAGACTCCGTCTCAAAAAAAAAAAAAAAAAGAAAAGAAAAGAAAAGAAAAGAAAAAGAAAAGAAAAAGAAAAGAAAAGAAAGGTAAGGCAAAGTCCACATTTTGTGGCTCTCAGTCCTGTTCCAAACACCGGCTGAACTCAAGTGCAGAGTCTGAAGCCAAAATGTTATTGACCCCATTGCTTACTGGCTATGTGATCTTGCCTTAATCTCTAAGACTTTGCTTCCTTAAGTGTAAAACAGACATAATGATAGCACTTTCATAGAATTGTAATGAGACTAAATGAATTTATGAAAGTGACAGGCTTTAAATGGTGACTAGCCATAGTAAATGCTGATGCCAAAAGTTCAGTTATTATTGTCCTCCTGCTCATCAATCCACCTCTCTTTCCTTTCTCTATAAGATTATTTTTTTCATAAAAGATTTAAAACTACATCTCAGAGGTGGAAGAAAGGAGTCTCAGAGTGGGACAGCAAAGAAGAAAGAAAAGGGGAAAAGAACATATATTCAGTATTAAGGGCATGATGTTTAACCTTCTCACATAATGTGGCTCAGTCATTACCATCACAACCCTGTGAAATACAGGAAGTATCATCTGTGTTTTACATAATATGAAACTGAAATTTGGAGGTTAAGTTACTACCCAAAAGCCAAAAGAGTCCCTTACTATATAAATTGGAAGTGGTAGAGAAGGAAGGAAGCAAGGAAGTAAACAGCAAGAGAGGGAGGAAAGATAAATGACTGAATTATGTTAGAGGGAGCATTATGAAACATTTTGAGCAAGAAGAAAGAAGTAGAAATTGACACAGAAAATGGACAAAGCAAATATTCTGACACATTTAAAGAACACTCAGAATTACAGAATGAGAAAAGCCTGTTTTTCTCTCCTCTCTTCCTAAAGTATTTCATTCACTCTGGCAGCTAGCCTTTGTTTTCTGACTTAAGAGCAGGCTAGCTTCTGAAATGAAAGAGAGTGTTCAAGTATTTAAAATACATTGCTAATTTTAAAACATTCTGCTGGCTCATGGCATTTTTGTCTACCACAACAATACAATGTATCTTATCTAGAATACATGATTATGTAATTTGAGTTAATTTCCAGGTAATTCTTGTCTTATAATTCCTTAAACACATAACAATTCAACCTAAAATACCTCTGAACATCTATAGAAAGATCTAGAGAAAAAGAAGTGAAAAACTTCAAAAGTGGGAGGAAAGTCATGTTCCAGAATGTTTTCTTGTAATCTTAAGTTTATCAAATATTCAAGACACTATTTTTTAATTCCTTTTCAGCATCTTCGAAAGTGGAAATGCATACTCTCATAAACCAAGGCAAGGACTACTTACTACCTGAAGTTCAGCTTCCAATGATGCCAAAGCACACAGCACTCTGAAAATTCACTTTATAAGAAATAAAGCATCTCCTACAGTTGGAATGGAAAAAAGCTTACCATTTGCTACGTTCTGAAAACTATGCAGATTTAATAAATTTTCCAGAGACACGAAGCAAACCAAAGTCTTTTATCTCCTCTAAATAAAACCTACCATAAAATTAAACTATTAGCTAAAATCAAATGATGTAGAATCGCAACCTTAGAATTTGATGAAAATTAAATTTGTTGTACAACCTACACAAGAAATTTTAACCAATGATATACTTGCTTTTGCTCTAAACTCAAATTATTTTTGGAGTATGATTTTTTTAAGTCAGTGTTCATTTTTGCCACTTTCTCAGACAAATGATAGAATAAAAAGGGGTGCCCTTGATGACCAGAAATGAGAGAAATCAGTGAAAGACAGATGACATACAGGATTGACTAAAACAGAAAATCATGGTGCAGGGATAGGTGTTTGAAAAGAGGAGAGCAGCCCAAGAGTATTCAAACCTCAAAAGCGGCAGGCATGTTACAGAAGGGGATCTTGGGGTCCCCAATGGGAGGTGCCCACACTAAACTCATATCAATGATTACCTTCTGGGAAAGAAGTTAGTTAGAGATAAGAAGGTGATACAAGGGAATTTTATTTTATCTGAACAGTTTGACCTGTTTACAGTGAGAATGCTATCACTTAGGAACTTATATAATGAACATAATTTTTAAAAATCCACAGAAAAAAATGAACATACATTAAAAATGCACACACAGATACATATATATACACATAATAAAGTTTGTTTTGTAGAAATTGACTCATGAAAACAAATTTCCCAGTTCATAACTAAATCAGTATAAGAAAAATCTACCTCTGAGAATATTTGTGCTTAAGTTTGATCCCATTATATATTCCCAGACAGATATTCTTAATTCCTGACTTATGTTTACATTATCACTTAGACACAGAAGAAAGGCATCATTTCCACCAGCCCCAACCCCACCATTTTTTATTACACTGAAACTATAACCTACAAAATTACTCCCCAACATATGTACAGGATGCAATCTGACTTAATAAAAACAAATCTTTGATGCTTGGATTATTTAGCATTATGCCATGCTATTTAAAACACACACACACACACACACACACACACAAACACACACAGAGAAAAAGCCCTTAATTATGCCAAACAAACCCATAAAACTTTCTTTGATGCAAATATACAAAAGACCTGTTTGAACAGTTTATCAGCATCACCAGAATTCAATTTGGAAGATGCAGTTAACAATGCAAGCTACATAAAAGTGAGTGACTCGCACACAGAGTCAAATAAGTTCTTTACAAGTCAGAAGGGCTATTTTCAAAAGCCTAAATAGTAGAACTCTATGTAAGTAAACAGAAAGTGGGTAGCTTGATTTTCCTTTTATAACAGAGAGGGGTTGGTTGAAAAAAAATGGTTGGCAAAGCAACCATTTATTAAAACTGAGTAGGTTTGCTAGTTAATGATGTTGCCAAGACAAATAACACAATTTGGAGAAAATTACTTTAGCCCATTACTCCTTGAACCAAGAATAAATATACTGATTTCCAAGTCAATTTTGTTATTCCTACTTACTGTCAAAATGGATTAACAGGGATGAGAATTATCCTCAACAACCAGAAACGACAACAACCAAAAAAAAAAAAAAAAAAAAAAAAAAAAAAAAAAAAAAAAACACACACACACACAAAAAACACAAACAAAACAAAACAAACAAACAAAAAACAGCCAAAACAACTGTTTTTAAGACACAGAATGTCAGATAACAAAGGACAGTGATCCTTGGGGTGCAGGTAAACAAATGAGATGAGTCCTATCATAACCCAACTTATTGCCTTGTGAGATCTGGCAATCATTGGTACAGGAAAGAAGAACCCAGGGATTCCGAGATGAGGAGATATTGCTGAGAATCCAGGAAGATTAAGGCAGTTTGAGTTCACAGAAAAGAGTATTGGAAAAGAGCTTCAGAGAGCCATAACTCGGGAGATCTGTACAGGATCCCAGTGAGTATTCACCTGAGTGCTGACTTCCCAAGGTTGAGGAAAGACTACACAAGAATTCAAGGTAACAATGGTCAGCACTACACACAGTACTTGTTCCCACTGGAACAAGTGGAACTTTTACATTAGACCACTTGTCCAGTGTGGAACTCGTGGTCTAATGTAAAAGTCGTTAGGCTCCCTGAAAGAGGGGGAGAGGCAGAAAAAATATTTGAGAACATAATGTCTGAAAAATGTTCAAATTTGGTGAGAATAAATTCAAACTCATAGATCAAGGAGCTGAATGCATTCCTAAGTGCAAGAAATATGAAAGATTTATACACTGAAAACTAAAAAGCAACACTGAAAGAAATTTTAAAACTAAGTAAATGAAGTAAATCCATGCTCATGGATTGAATGACTCAATATTTTTTATAAGACCTAAACATAAAACCTAAACTGAAAATAAATTATTAAAAGGAGGATAAAATCTTTGAGTTAGGCAAATATATATATATGTGTATATATATATATGTGTGTGTGTGTGTGTATATATATATGAGACACTAACACCAAAACCCATAAAAGAACAAATTGATAACTAGATTTTATAAAAGTTAAACATCTATGCTGTTTGAAAGACAGTATTATAAGAATGAAAAGACATGCCACGGACTGGAGAAAATATTCAAAAAATCGTATATCTAAAGAAAGGATTCATATTGAGAAACACACAGACACATATATGCTAATACATATATGTACACACATATATATATGCCTATATATGTAATCCAACAACTCTCAAAATCTGAAAATAAGAAAAGAAACTATTTTTTGAAAATAGGCATATTTAAACAGACACTTTACCAAATAAGAAACTGGGATGGCAAATAAGCACTAGAAAAGGTGTTTCACACCATTAGTCATTAGGGAAATACAAATTAAAACCATACTGCAATAGCACTACCCATGTATTACAATGACTAAAATTAAAAAGATGCTGTCATACTAAGTGTTAGTAAGAAAGTAGAGCAACTGGAAATTATCATACAATGCTAGTGGGACAGTAAAATCACAGAATCACTTTGTAAAATAGTTTGTCATTTGCTTACAAAATTTATCTATGAGAAATAGAAAGCCTGTGTCCATACACAAAGACTTATTATATACGAATGTTCACAGCAGATTCTAAAATAATATCCTACTAACCAGAAGCTGAGTGGTTTCTACCAATGGGTCAATGTTGCAGTAACAACCCCAAAACACTGGTAGCTTATGAAAAACAAAAATTTATTTCCTGCTTACACAATGTCCATTATGGGTTACTCTGGCTCTTCACCCCAGATTCTGGAGATGACCCAGAAGATTGCCTGGCAGAATCATTCAATGGCTCTTAATTTTTTTGGCTCAGAAATGGATTACATTGCTTCCCTTGCATTTCATTGTTCAAAGCAAGGCACCTGCTCAAGCCTCACAGTGATGGGATATGAAGGATAATCTTTTGAAGAGAGGGGCTCAGTGAGGAAGAACAGCTAAGACGGTAGCAAATATTTTGACAAATAAGACCTAGCAGAGGACTAGAGTCTTCTCTTGCCTAGTTTGAGACATTTTTATGTTGTATTCTACCCAGATTCCTTGTATTTTACCCCCAAAATGACTGAATCACTGTGAATATGCTGTCAGACATTAACAAGGAAGAAGGGTTCTTCGTTAAAATAAATAAAAGGTCTAACTCAGTGGAACCTCTGGTGCCCTGGAACTTTATTTAGAGAATCCCAAATTTGCAGGAAGAATACAGTTCCCTTTTAGATTCAGATGTAGAAGACTGCAGGGTGAACACGATCAAGTTAAAATGCTCTTTTACAAGTCAATACTTCCAAGAAGTAAGAACTTTCTAGAATAATGCTGGCACTATGGTTGCTGCATTGCCTCTGCACTCTGGCCGACCTTAGGCCACCACAGCCTGCCAAGTCCTGTACTGCGTGGGCTCTCCTGATTTCTGGAGGCAGTTATGATTTCTACCACCTGCTTGACCCAAACCAGAACTTGCTACGAATATAAACATTTTGAAAAATCTACTAAATGAAAGATACCTTTTGGACTCCAAGAACTTATCAGAAGGCAGAAAAAAGGTGTGCAGCCAAGTTATGCTTTTCACAAAATGAGCAGTTATATAAAGACATGAAGACATTTTTATTTATTACAAATATTTATTTATCTAGGTCATTCAGCTGAAATATTTTAGTTATGCAATACTCACCTTTGATGAAAATAATAATATTCAGTTCCCAGTGGTGCGCTCTTCTAGGTTCTCTTTGCACTTTGTTCTTTTCACTGCTAAAGCTATACCAAATATCCTGCCATGCAAATACACCATCCTCTAGGCAAATCTCGTGTATAGATGTTTACTCACAGATTATTTACAAGTCTATGTTTGGCTCTAACCCCCCTTTCATCTCCCCATAATAGATATATCCTCTTGGGAACAAGACCTATATTATACTCTGGGTTCCCAGCTCCTAGCACAGTTGCACAAACTTTTAAGGTATTCAATAAGTATACGAGGAATAATTTATTTCATGTTGTAAATACTGCTTATCAGTACCACATAAAACGAGGTATTTTATTTAGAAAAAATGTTTCTTAATCTCCATTTGTCTTCTTAACATGCCACTGCTGAGATTAAACAGGACTGTAAACTTTTGCCATGTTATGTTTTTCATAAAATAAGCTATCAATTAAATGTTTATCTCTATGCCAGCACTGTCTGGGATAAAGTCATTAAATCTAGAAAATTTACATGGTTCAATGAATTCCTCTATTTGAAGTCTTACTATGTTTAATAGCAAAACAAAATAGTTACCTAATGCAGTTAAATACATTTTGATATGATGTTATGATGAAGAAACATGAAAATTCTAAAAATGCCCATTTGTTGATTACAGAGCAATTAAGTTTTAAATGATTCGAGTGGGTCTAGGAATGTAAATCTTAACCATTGCAGAAGTGAATTAAAGGATGTTTAGAGAAATTTCAATTAGTCAAAAAAGGTGAGGTAGATTATTCTAAGCACTTCAGGTCATTTCAAGCATGAGTCTTTAAGTAAGAGGCAGCCCTGGTTATATTCAGGGGTTTGATGTTTCCATATTCGATATTCTTAGCTGGGTTTCCCAGAAGCAGAGGCTGAGATGAAAACAATTGTCCCATGATTTATTAAGGGAATGCATTTAGGAGAAACCTGTAAGGGAGTGAGAGATGTAGGATGGGGCAGGGGAAGGAGCTGGCAAAGATGTGGCATCTAGATCAGCTTGATCCCTATGGAGCTCTGGAGCCCACATCCCACCTAGAGGCAAGGGAGCTGCATGTTTACACCCTCATACAAGTCAATCATTGCCTGTGTGCCACCCCTGGGAGGAATGCAACATAACGTGCTTGGCATCTCAAGGGCTGGGTGCACCAGCCTCGGTAAAGAGGATATGGATAGGACACTCAAAACATCTACTATTAAAAATACTCCACCTTTTTCAGGCAGACCTCTAAAGTGGGCTGTTATGAATAATTTCATTGCACCACTGCCCCTTTATGGAGACAGATCTGGAGTAGCTGTAGAAGTTTTCTGAGCAGCTGAAGAATAGATCAGACTGAGAAGCTTCACTTATCCCCACCCTCTCTGACTGAAGCCAATGAAGAAAGACTCAGTGCCTCTTTTGGTGTTGAAGAATCCCAGCCACTCCAGGAGAAGTAGAGGACAGCTAATCTGAAGTGACAAAACTCCATGATGGAGTTCTTGAAAACCCTTCTACACTTGAGTAATCGCCACAGATGACTGTTGCAAAGCAAATGCTAGTCACCTGGATGAATCCCACTATAAGGCAATTTGGTATCATTCTATGTCCCCAGAAGCACTGGGAAAGCTCCACTTCATGCTTCCAGAAAGCCATCCAAGTATGGCCAAAATAGTATCCAAAGGAAAACATATTGTGAGTCACTATTTTGCAAATTCTAGGATTTAGTCACAAAGCTATTCCAATATGTCTTGCAGAAGTATTTTACTTGTGTAAAAAAATGTGAACAAGGAAAAAATAACCTGAGAATAGCAAGGACTCTATCTCTGATTCTATCTTATTACAGGATAAAACTTGAATTGACACACATAGACATACACATATGCACACAAATTCACACGGCTTATATTTTGTAATATAAAAAGAAAATAGAAAAAAATTGTGAACATAAAGCAGTTGAAACATTCACTTTTCTGTCAAAATGTTGATTGCTGCATTTCCAATCACGTTCACTTCTATGGGGGAGTTCTGAAGCCTTATGCCACTGCAACCTGCCTGGATTATTATTCAATGTTGTATTTCTTTTATTCACATTAGAAATACAAAAGTGTTTAGAAGCCTCTTTGATAGATAATGTCAACAAACAAATACAGCTTATCATTTACATCCTTGCAAGATTGTCAGCCACCCTTAAGAAAATATTTTGGAATAAAAGCAGTTGAGAGAAAAAAATTTAATGCATTTAATACATGGCTGATATTTTATCTTTCTGAATCTGAATAAAGCTTTTTCTGACTTGAAAGTCTAAAGAGGGAAAAGTAACCATGACATCTGACAAATTAGTACATCTGAACGGGTTAGAATGAAAGATATATGAGAAATTCAATTGACTAGAGTTTGCCTTTTTGTCTCCTTTATCCCCTTGTATCTCAGTGTATCCCTCTGATATGGTTTGGCTGTGTCCCCACCCAAATCTCATCTAGATTGTAGTTCCCATAATCCCCATGTGTCATGGAAGGGACCCCATGGAGGTAATTGGATCATGGGGGTGGTTACCACCATGCTGCTGTTCTCATGATAGTAAGTTCTTTTGAGGTCTGAGGGTTTTATAAGGGGCTTTTCCCTCTGCTCATTATTCTCCTTCCTGTTATCATGTGAAGAAGGATGTGTTTGCTTCCCCTTCCTCCATGACT
Source organism: Rhinopithecus bieti (assembly GCF_001698545.2). Lineage (NCBI taxonomy): Eukaryota > Metazoa > Chordata > Mammalia > Primates > Cercopithecidae > Rhinopithecus > Rhinopithecus bieti. The sequence goes on from NW_016804523.1 coordinate 1,998,380, forward strand.
GTAAGTTTCCCGAGGCCTCCCCAGCCCTGTGGAACCATAAGTCAATTAAACCTCTTTCCTTTATAAATTACCTAGTCTCAGGCAGTTGTTTATAGCAGTGTGAGAACAGATTAAAACACCCTCCTAGATTGAGGGAGGGTTTCAACACTTCTGTAGACCCCAAATCTCTGATTTAGGAGTAAAGTCCAAGCATGTAGATTTTTAATGCTTTCCCTATGTGATGGAAACATATATCACACATTTCCCTATATGAGTGCATGCCAACATTGGAACTGCTCCTATTAGCAGAATAAGCCCTAGGCTCTGCCACTAATTCGCTGTGCTCATTCATGCCCAAGTTCACCAGATGAGGTCCTCTAGTTTGAGATTCTGTGCCCGATTGTTAATGTTGTTTTTCAGAACTTCCCTTGAAAGAGCCTGGCACATAATGAACTTTTGTGTGACTAATTAACCTACGTAATAGCATTAACATCATTAAACCCTGATCCTTAATGAACATCTGCCATGTATAGGGACCTTCTTCTGTCCTAAGAATAAGAAGACATATTTAAATACATTATCTTTTCTGCCTTTAGGCAGCTTAAAATTTACTTGAAGAGTTAAAGTTAATCATCAGCACAAGAACAAGGGAAACTTTGGGAAAAAATAGATAATTTATCAAAAACTCTTTTGTTTGTTTGTTTTCCAGAGCTTACAAAAACTCAGTGGGGAGAAATGAGTTTTGTGAAGAATTGACTGTGGAGTATACATCTACTCCCTTAATCTAAGTTCTATGTTTGGATGAACGTCATCTAATAGAATCCTCCAGATTTGGACCACAATAGGACTATCTCCTGTACAAAGTCTGTCTGACGGTTTTCTCACTGTATTGTTCAGTGCCCACTGAATGGGGATCCTGGCAATACAAGTCTATTATAATTAAGTGCTGGTTTTCAAATTATTATTCCCTGGGGAGCAGTGGTAAGCATCTGCCTTTCTAATTTCTCTCTCTTCATTTTGACTTCTAGAAAGCTTCAGGCCACATAGCAAGTTCCTAAGAACATGTACTCACTTTAAACTACTTAGAAAGTGTCACCTGGTACCCACATGTAAAACTGTGGGATACGGCAGTGAGCAAACTATCCTGGAGTTTCTGTTTGAATGGGGGTAGACAGACAACAATACTTACACATGGAAGTGAACAAGAAACAACTTAATTCTGATAAATGATCAGAAGAAAAGAAAGTAAAGGGAGATGACACAAGGGGACTATAAGGATAGTTCAGACAAGTTGGTCAAGGAGAGCATCTCTGGAAAAGTGATATCTCAAAAGAGACACATGACAAGAAAGAAGAAGCTAGCAGGCCGGTGGCTCATGCCTTCAATCGCAGCACTTCAGGAGGATCACTTGAGGTCAGGAGTTCAAGAACAGTCTGGCCAAAACAGTGAAACCCTGTCTCTACTAAAAATGAAAAAATTATCTGGGCATGGTGAGGGGTGCCTGTAGTCCCAGCTACTCAGGAGGCTGAGGCAGGCGAATGCTTGAACCCGGGAGGTGGAGGTTGCCATAAGCCAAGATCACACCATTGCATTCCAGTCTGGATGACAGAGGGAGACTCCATTTAAAAAAATAAGAAGAGGAAGAAGAAGAAGAAGAGGAAGAAAAGGAGGAGTAGGAGGAAGAAGAACAAGAAGGAGAAGGAGGAGGAGGAGGAGGAGGAGGAGAAGAAGAAGAAGAAGAAGAAGAAGAAGAAGAAGAAGAAGAAGAAGAAGAAGAAGAAGAAAGAAGAAGAAAGAAGAAAGAAGAAAGAAGAAAGAAGAAAGAAGAAAGAAGAAGGAAGAAAAAGAAGAAAGAAGAAAGAAGAAAGAAGAAAGAAGAAAGAAGAAGAAAGAAGGAAGAAGGAAGAAGAAGAAGTCAGCAGAGGCAGCAGCAGCTAGTGAAAGATCTGAGAAGGTGGCCGGGTGCAGTGGCTCACGCCTATAATCCCAGCACTTTGGGAGGCCGAGGCGGGAGGATCACCTGAGGTTGGGAGTTCGAGACCAGCCTGACAAACATGGAGAAACCCTGTCTCTACTAAAAATACAAAATTAGCTGGGCATGGTAGCGCACGCCTGTAATCCCAGCTACTTGGGAGGCTGAGGCAGGAGAATCGCTTGAACCCGAGAGGCTGAGGTTGTGGTGAGTCAAGATCATGCAATTGTACTCGAGCCTGGGCAGCAAAAGCAAAATTCTGTCTCAAAAAACGAAACAAGACAAAAGATCTGAGGAAGCAACGGGTCCAAGAATAGGGAACAACAGGTCCAAAGGCCCTAAGGTATGAGCCAGCTTAGCTGCTATGTGTGTGCATTTGTGTTTTGTTTTCCTTGTTCTTAACTTTCTAATTTATTTCTATTTTGGAGTACCAACACTTATTTTATCATTATTTTACTGCCTATGCACTTTGTGTGCGTTGTCTTCGATCCATTATGAAATTAAGGAAGCCAGTTTAAAGATCAAATGGTTTTAACAGGATACTAGTCTTCATTTGCAGCTCTGTAGCATTCTGCAACTTTTTTTTTTTTATCTAGAAGAATTTAAATTAATTATATATATGGCCATAATTACGCAGCATTGTTCTAACCCTAACTCAAATCAAATGTCCCAAAGTTATTTATAAGTTTAGATATTAGCTCAATATTTTCAACTAGGAAGATCCCCCCAAAAAACTCTCTGTTCAGGTACTTATGGCTTCAGGCAGAGAAAGGCTCTTCAGGCAAATTACTTGGCCAACATTTAGGAGGACATGTTAAACAGTAAAATGTCAACTATAAAAGTGTGTTCCATACAGTGATTTCTGAGGACCGATTTCACATAACTAATGTTAACTATAAATATTTGATTTAAATTATTGAAGCTGATATGTCAACGTGTGATTAATGGAATGATGAAACTAGATGTGCATTTATAAGGTATGTGGGAGTGTCACCTTCAGAAAAAGGTAGAACAGCTAAGCGCAGCCAAACACACTTAGGAAGGGTCTTCTCTAGAGGGCACATTGCACCACTGTTAGCACAAAACAGAAGACTCAGGTTTTGTCTTAAGAGAATATGTTTTTATTTATTTGAGGTTAATGTTTATCAGATAGAAAAAAAAAATTGGTTGTTTTGGAGAAGTGTGGTCTTAAATAGTGAGCTGGTTAACTAACCAGGACTATGGCCTTCTCCTTTTTTATTGTTTCCATCGATCGAGAGAGCGATGTTAAGATTTCAGGCACGTGGAGAGAAAAATGTCTCCCACATTTTTTCCCACCATCATTTCCTTACCCCTAAATAACTATCCCAGTTCAGCAGAGGGCATTTAGAAAAAGAGGTTAAAAAAAATGAAGGACTGCCTGCCCTGCTTACATTTGCCAAATATCTCTTTGCCACCATAATATCCTCACACTCTGTGACTTTTTTATTGTGTTTTGAGCATAAGTTTTCAAAATCTGCTTTATTACACACAGTCTCACTCCACTTGGCAACCATTCTGGATTTCTATATTTTTCCAATCTATAAAATTGCGTCCTTTGTAATTAAATTGCCTTTTATTTTTCTGAGTGAAAATGAGAACTGCATGTAGCATTTTCCAACATGGAACATATTTTCCCATAATTGGTACTGTTTGACATTCACTGGAAAATTAAATAATTTTAGAAATACTGCTATTAGTACTTTCAATAAAGAGGGGACTACAGAATGTTATACAAATAGATCTTTAAATAAATATCCTTTTATGCACTGCTATAGGTAAATGGACATACTAATTTTTGAAGCTGTATAAAAGATACACATTTTATCCTGGAAATACAGAACCACAGTTTAAAAAATAATTTCCGGCTGGGCACGGTGCCTCACACATGTAATCCCAGCACTTTGGGAGACCGAAGTGGGTGGATCACAAGATCAAGAGATCGAGACCATCCTGCCCAACGTGGTGAAACCCTGTCTCTACTAAAAATACAAAAATTAGTTGGGCGTGATGGCATGTGCCTGTAATCCCAGCTACTTGGGAGGCTGAGGCAGGAGAATCGCTTGAACCCGACAGGCAGAGGTTGCAGTGAGCCAAGATCACGCCACTGCACTCCAGCCTGGCGACAGAGTGAGACTCCCTCTCAAAAAAAAAAATTTCCTTAAAGCACAAAATAAATTGAACTATAGAGAAACACACATTTTATTAAACTATAAATATGTGGCATACTAAAAGAATTCTTTAAGCTGTGAATGTTCATGAAAATTCATATCACTATTAAGCGATTATTTTATTCTAAGCCTGCAAGTTATCATGATACTTAATTTTGCCTTTGTCATACGAGAGAGATATTCAAGTAGATTTCAACTCCAGCTTGAAAAAAAAAATCATGACTCACAGAAAACACCGACTTTCAATTGCTTTCATCAGCTGTGAACTTCAGATCAAAAAACCAATTCAAATGATTTATAAGTTCAGTGCTTACTCCATGATGGTCACCATTATATTATTCAGGTGAGGGACAGAGAAGGATAGAGAAGGCACATAAACTCTAGTTGGAGGAGAACAACTACTACACAAAAGAATTCCCCAAAAAATGGTAATTAAGGACTATTATAGGTAAGCTAGCCTACAATTAATTTTGAGAAAAATTTTAAAAAATGAACTAAAATATACAGCCAAGGCAGAACAAGCTCAAAATGTTTATTAAGCATTCTGTCTGGGAAAACTAAATGCAACCACCAACCAGTAACAACTGAAATTCCTAATACTCTGCAGACCAAGTAGCAAACTTAATAATCATTTATAAATAGAAGATGTAACAGGTATTAAATATCAATATTCCTAGAAAAAGCCCCTTCAAATTAAAATCTATGTATCAGAAGTCATCCTAACAATTCACAATAATTAGTATTATCAAATTAGTGCTATTTAACTAGTACTGGTCTTTCTTGTTAGCAGTTCTATCAGAAGGCACTCAAGGCACTTTGAAAGTAAATATCCAAAGTTTTTTCTTTTGTCTGCCTGGTAATGACATATTATAAAAATTTATTACTAAAGGTGAATATACTACAACTTAACTTTATAAATAAAAATGTATTTTACATGTTTCTTTTCTTTTTTTTGCGGGGTGGGGTAGGGGGACTAAGTCTTGCCCTGTTGCCCAAGCTGGAGTGCATTGGTGTGCCCTTGGCTCACAGCAACCTTCGCCTCTCAGATTCAACTTATTTTCTGACTCCAGCATCCCGAGTAGGTGGGGCTACAGGCACGAACCACCACACCCAGCTAATTTTTGCATTTTTGGTAGAGACCGGGTTTTGCCATATTGGCCAGGCTTGTCTCCAACTCTTGAGCTCAGGTGATCAGCCCGTCTCAGCCTGCCAAAGTGCTGGGCGTGAGCCACAGCACCTGGCCAAAATTTTCTACATTCAACAGTAAATTTTCAGTTTCAGTTCCTTAAACTGAGAGGTTGTTTTATAAGTCTGCTTATAACACCATGTATCTGAGATTCAAGCTCAGTCCACATTGCAGTTCTCAAGCTGTGTGCTACTCTATTCTTCAGAAGGCTCCCTTAATCCAGCCTCTCTCAGATCCTGGGGGAGCATCTGGGTGGAACCTGGAGGACTTGACAGGAAACCCATCCTTCTATGGCAGTCATCAACAGTTACAGAGCCCTCCTCATTGGTGACACAGAACACACCCAAAGGCTGTAATCTGGCTACACTAGGCAAACTAGCTAAAAATTGCAGGCAGATTGGAGAGAACTTATTCAGGTATAAATATGCCTTTCTCAGTGACGCTCTTCAGAACATCTGTTTCGCGCTTCTCCCCCCAGTTTCAGGACCTGACATATTTTTTCGATGCTTCAAGTCTGTTTCCTATCCCTTTTCTCACTCCTTGAACACTGGGTGTTAACCAAACCTGTGTTAGTGTTTTTCTCTCCATTTTGTGGTGGTGGATATGAGCTTAATCATACCCTGGATTTTATTCTCTGTTCAGCTTTCAGGCACCAAGTCGTGCTTGCAGAATATTCTGGTAACTGCCTGACCCTGCTAACCTGGAAAACCGTGTTCTAATGCTGCACCTTTGAATCTCTGAAGTTATATGAACTATTACCTGGAGACCCCAGAGATGGAGAAGTCTCCTGGCCTAGCCAATTTCTCCTTTATTTCTCAGCTGCTGTCCCACTACTGAGAAAACCTCTAGAAACCAATACCTAGATATTTCACTATCACTATTATATGTAGTGCTCAGCTCAAGGAACTCCCATATCTAGAAATCCCAGAACTAAGACATGACCTCATGGAAGGTGCTTTGTGCTTATAGACTTGTGTTATGCTACAGGTTGGGTTCTGACCTTCGTATCTTTCACATTTTGAAATCGTCAACTTCCTAGAACATATTTTTCTCATAGTAAATGGCAGGAATGCAAGAAGAGTCATACCATACAAGCACATGTAAAGTCATTATATCCACTAACATTTGACTAGCCAAAGCAAGTCATAGGGCCAAGTCAATGCATTAGATTGTCAACTCCACTTACACTCAAGGCAAAGATGGAAAGCAAAAGGATTGTGAATAAATAACACCATCTATTACCAATGCTAGGGACATAAAAGTGAGTAATACAGATGGCTAAGTTGTAAAGGAGCCTGCAGTCTATTAAGAATTGTGACTCTGTAATGTTTCCTGTTAGTGGAAGCAAAGATATAGCATACAACCATTTTCCTCACAAAACTTTCCATTGCCAGTTAATAGACATAGATTTTGCAATATTAAAGCTCATATAGAATGAAACTTGTTTCATGTAAGCTAATGTTTTATAATTTCCTGTCAGGTTTAGAAATATTGTATCTTCTGAATATATATATTTCAGCATTATTGCTGAGAATGCCCTGCATTTATCTTTAGGTTACTCATTCTATTATAAAATAAAATATTTACATAAAATGTACACCTTGATGACTTGTACCTATTCTATAATGATATAATTTGTTATCAATTAGCATTCTGCAGCAGGTGACAAAAATCAATGAACAAGCAAAGTTGATAAAAATGAAAGATATTAAACAAATACGTAAATTATATTGCATATAATTATACATTATTTTGAATATGTGCATTTCTTATTAATATTATTACTCCATAGCAGAGAATACTCATGTTAAGTGAAGTTGTAAATCCAGCTTTCCACAATGAAGAATTAATGAGAACAGAAATTTCAAATAGTAATTATCTAAAGAATTAGGCTTAACAGCCAGACTCTAAAACTGACTTATAAACCATGTAAACCAAGCTTTTACAAGTATAATGAATGAAGTGTATGAAACACCAGTACATAACATCAGTGATTTTGAGCATTTTAATCTAAGAAAAAAGCCTGCTTAAAATAGCAGTTTTAGATCATTAGTAGCAGACATTTTTTTTCAGAATTGATATTTCATAAAATCTTAAACTTTACATTTTGAAGTTAGCAAAAATTACAAAAAAGCACCACCATCTATAACTTTGAGGAAAAAATAATGAAAATTATAATGACTTAAAATATGCTTATTTTCAAAACTACCTTCCTTAATTAAAATAAAAACTTCAACAATTTCCCCAATGTACGTGAAATTTTATGCCCAAAATTAAAAATGCAAAATATAAAATAGTGCCGTATGTTTAAGGGTAAGCTCTCATATTATTTGTTTTCTGTCATCTGTGTGCTATTTATATATGTATATTTATATATTTTGCTTTTGTTGAAGCTGTTTTCTCTAAATGGAATGTCCACATCTTAAATCTACTCAACTCAAGTTGCATTGGCTCTGTAAAGCCTCAAGTCAAAATGACATCTCCCTTCACTAATTTTTTTTTCTGCTCAGCCTGTCTGTGTTCCATTGTTAAACCCCCATGTTATGCTTTTTCAGTATTTCATAACTTAATAACAGACAAGTTGTGTATATTATTTGCAAGTTAAATACATGGATCTCCAACAACTGCCATGAAACTAACGTTTTGCTTTTGTCACCAGTCCTTAACCTGATGCTAGGCACAAAATAGTTTCTCATTAAATAGTTGATCTTTCACTCCTTTACTTGAGTTTCAGCCAGTGACAAGGAATGCTAACCCTGCAAATTAACAAAACTGTGAGCACAGCTCTCTGTATGAGTTACCTATTCCTGTCTCGAATTATTGATTAAATTTCCTTCAGATAAACTTTTACTCAATAGATTTAAAGCCAGAAACAAGCAGTGAGGACTTTCTGGGAGAAAGTCAAACAAACCGATGACAAAGAGAAGAGATAGATGGAATAGTCTGTGTAAAGCACTAAGATGTGGTTTGGCTGCGTGTCCCATCCAAATGTTATGCTGAAATGTGATTCCCAGTATTGGAGATGGGGCCTAGTGGGAGCTGCTTGGATTGTGGGGGCAAATCTTTCATGACTGTCTTGGCCCCATCCCCCTGTTGATGAGTGAGTTCTTGCACAATTAGTTCATGTGAGAGCTGGTTCTTTAAATGAGCCTGGCACATCCTCCCTACTCCTTTGCTTCCTCTCTTGCTATGTGACACACCTGCTCCCTGTTCGCCTTCTGCCATGAATAAAAGCTTCCTGAGGCTTCACCAGATGCTGGTGCCATGCTTGTACAGTCTGCAGAACCGTGAACCAAGTAAACCTCTTTTCTTTCTAAATTACTAAATTTCTAAATTTCAGATATTCCTTTACAACAAAGCAAAAATGGGCTAATACACACTAGTTACATGGAACTGGATACATTTTTGGTGTTCTCTCCTTATTTTATACTATTCCAGATGCCTCAGGAAGGATATAATCAATGTAACCATCATTGGATGGGTCCTTATATCTGCCTGTCTTCTTTTGGTCCTGATACCAGGCAGATATCCAAACTATTAGATAGGAAAGGAGACTTTTAATATCTTACAATTAAGTTGCTGTGGCAACTCAACAGCTTTGCCTCCCACTTAGCAGCATCTCTCAAAATTGAACATGCATTGGAATTGCTTGGGGATCTTTTCAAGTTGTACTTCTGATTCAGTAGATCTGGAGGGGCCTGCGATTCTGTATGGCTCATAAGCTTGCAGGTGCTGCTGGCCTAGAGACTACTCATTAGACTCATGCCCAGAGATTCTGATTTAGTTGGTCTGGGGTGGATCTTAAATGTCTGTACTCTTGGGAACCCTCTGAGTAATCCTCAAGTACAGCCTGATTTCAGAAAACCTATAATGGACTATCAGTTTGCTGAAAAAATATCCTTTTTCTACAGCTGGTGTTTGAATAATCCATCATGGTAAGGAAATAGTGTGACTGCAGAATCTTTGATCAGTGGCCTATATGATGGGGCAGGAGCCTCCTTTCCATCATTTTAAGCTTCTGGTGATATGTAAACATACAGCTTCCTCATCATTTTGAATATCACACACACACAAAAACCATCCTAATACAAGTGAAGATAAGACATTTCAAGGCCCGTCTATTCAGAGTGCTCCAAGGACTTTGCTGTATCCACCTTCTCTACGATCTTTTAAGAAATGGAAAATTTCAATCCCCACCCCAGACTCACTGAGTCAAAATTTATATTTTTAATAAGATTTCAAGGTGATTTGTGTGCTCATTAAAATTGGAGAAGGCTCTAATGAAGAAATTCTCTTGCATGTTTTCAAAAGCTTTATATTAAAATATTTGGTAAAAGGATAGTTTTAATATAGTATCTGAAGCACTTAAGGAAATTAACTTTAGCATCCAGCCAGAATGAATAATATGAGTAGAATATTAGATTCTTTTGTTTTGTTTTAGCGAGGTAAAATTTAGGTTACACCAAGGAGCAAAATACATATTCTTCAAGGTGATCAAGAGCTTTGCTGTGAGATCATGCTTCATCAAGTCAGCTGTGCCAAATCAGGCTGACACACTTAAACAAGGAAGAAGTGATTGATCTGTGGTTTCTTCAGGAATGAGGTACAGAATCCATTGCCACACTTTTACTTCTCCTCTTTATTCCCTTCTACCATCACTCCATGTCTTTGTGAACTTCCGTAAGCTGCTCTATTAGGTCTCTCAAGAAACATTCTTGCAAAAGTGACCAAAAGTAGGGGTGGGGCCCAAGGCAAAGTGTTTTGGTTGGTGCCAGAAATGACTGTAATAGCCTTAAACTCCACATTTAAGAGCACAGAGCAATAACATCTGCATCCCTGGAGTCTGTTAGAAATGCAGAATCTCAGGTCCCACACCAGACCTGCGTCAGAATTGGCATTTTAACAAGATAGGAAGCAGTGGTGTATGACAGTATGTTAGATACTGTCTTTGTAGAGTTGTAGAGAAGCGGCCATGTGCATGATTGGAAGTTACAGAAATATTAATACAAGGGCCACGGGTGGGATGAAGACTTGTTCTTAAATAAAACAGCATATAGTCTTTACCAATTATCCTAGTATTACTCACAGAAGTGTGCTATCACTTTCTAACTTGCACTGATTATCCTATTGTTTTTCTATACTTCATACAAACATGGTTCCTGAACAAGATATTGGTTATATCTAAGATGTTATATATCCACCAAATAGTCCATGTGGAGTGAAATACTTTAAATATACCGATTATCTGAAAAAAAAAAAGTGTGCAAGTGTCTGAATGGCATTGTTGGTTTTAAAAAGACGAGGTGTAGAAAAAAATTACATTTGTGTTTCAACTTCATGTTACCAGCTGTGTGACTCTGAGCATAGGCTGAACTCCTCCATGCCTCAGTTACCTTGTTTGTAAAATTAGAATAGTTATACCTCACTTTCTGGCTTGTTGCAAGAACATCTCTCTCTTTCTTCTCACTTATGTTTTTGAGACAAGGTCTTGCTGTGTTGCACAGGTTGGTCTCCCACCCACAGGCTCAAGCAATCCTGCCACCTCAACCTTCTGAGTAGCTGGGATTACAGGCATGCACCACTGCTCTTGGTTGCCAGGGTATCTCCTGATCTTCATTATGTCTTCAGCAGCACAGAGTAAGCATGCCCCCCCCCCCACAAAGGCTTTTGAACAAATGAATAAAACGTATTTATAAAAGCCTTACCTGCATATCTTGGGTACCACATAACAGAAATGTCTCCCTTATCTTAATTATTGAACATTTTTCATGTAAGATCTTTGATTGAAAATATACAATCCCATTATAAATTCATGTACTCAATGATTTCTCCTTACTAAATATACTAAAGAGTGTGTGTGTGTGTGTGTGTGTGTGTATGCATGTGTGTGTGATCTTCTTTTTTGACAAGTGTATGTTGTTACTAGATATCTGGAAGTTTTGGTCTGAACTATGCAATGTTTAATCATACCTGGCGAACTTCAGGTGAAAGCAGCAGAGTATTATGGAATGAGGAGGGTGAAGAATTTTATCACTGAAGTGATGATAATAAAATCATCAATTGTGGTCACAGTTAGATCTCTTAAAATTCTTAATGGGCAATGCACCTCCCCATTCTCTGAACCCAGAACCAACCTCCCATCCTTTGACAATCATCCAAGGTCTAGAAATGTCACATCTTAGTCCCCAGCCTAAATGCAGAGCCTATAGACCACCCAGCATTACACTTCTGGTGCTCAAGCATGAATGCCAAGTCTGAAATCAAGTGGCTTTATGGCTCTATAGTCAGTCCCTTATGAAGGCCTATAGCAGCGTCCAGCATGTTGCATGTTCTGCTCCCTGCCTTTCCTCCACCATAATCCCTGACACTCTACCCCTCATGCATGTTTGCTCATCTTTAAACTTGCCAAGCATACTCTGATCCAAGGTCTTTGCCCCTGCTGTTCCCTACACCTATAATCATTTCCGCAACAAATATCCACATGATTTTCTCCCTCAGAGCATTTTGGCCTCTGCTCAAACGTCATACACTGACAGCCCATTTTCCAGGCCATGCCACTCCCACATTCCCCTCTAGCACGTCATTTTGCTTTATCTTTCTTCCTAGTATGAAGCTCCACCTGCCATTGGGTTGTATTTTTATTTGCTTATTATGTATAAAAAGAGGAATCTCGTTTTATTCATGGCTATATACCCAGCACTAAGATCATTACAAGGCACATAGCAGGTGGTCAGTATTTGTTAAATAAATAAAATCATCTTCATGTCCTGCCCCTCTTTGCCACTGGGGCATGGGAACGAATTGGATGCCCTAATGATATTCCTGCCAAATTTACAACACATGCTCAAAAGAGAGACTGGCAAGAGTCAAGACTATTGCAGACAATTCATTAACTGTCTTAATTCAATAAGATTTCTTAGAGGCATCAGTGGTGTTCTGGAGCATGTGATCACTTCTTGTTTTTAAAGATAATGCACCATATTCCCATTTGAGAAAAAAGTCACCATATTGTATAAATAGGGTTAAGGTTCTGCATCAGGTTTTTGTACTGCTGCTAGTTTTAAGACTCAGGCTGCTGAGTGCCCAGCCTTTGCAAGAATCCACTTCAGTAATAATGACATTATGCCTTAACTCTTCTGAAACACATTTTCACCCACTGAGCAGTTCAGACAAAACCAATTACATGATGTCATTTTCTATTTTGGAGAAGAGGCCAGGGTGCTTGGATGGATATTTACTTCACATTATTGCACTATAGCTGTGGCGGACACCTCAGTCTTGATACTAATGGTACCTGTTGAAATGATAACTAACAAGGCTGGACTGTCAAAATCGATTTTCTTGCTATGTGTGATGCTTTGCTACTCAGTTTAATGTTCAAAGGAGATTCAGGAGATACAAAAAGTCAGTTATTTGTTTTGTAAATTGAGAACAGATCAATAAAATGTGCCTTCCAGGAATGCCAAAGACATCTTTGAACTAATTTGAAGAGAACGTATTAAAGAAATTACTTAACATGTGGATATATTAATTATTAGCCTAAGACTAATGTATAATTAATGTGTGCATGCATGTGTAATTTTTTTTTTCCTTTGGAGATAACTAACTCCATTTCATTAGTCAGATTAATTTCAACACTGTAAATATAAAAAAGCAAATATCCAGTGGTGTGTGTCAAGATCACTGCATGTTCACCAAAATCCATTTCATCTTCTTGAGCGTATGTGGTTGGATTACATGTCCCAGTGTCCGTTGGAATGAGGTGTGGTGATACGACTGACTTCTAGCCCGTGGAGTTAGAGCTAGAGTCATGTTCGCAGAAACCTTCCACTGGTGACCCTCCATGCTCTTTCTCTTTCTGGTTTGACGCACCCTAGCAGGGTAAGTTGGTTGTCTCTATTTGTAGATGATGGGTTTACAAGATGGAAGAATGCTGGCCATGTGAATCATGGTTGGAAGGGAAACAGTCCACCAGAAAGAGCATTTTGTAAACAACAATACAAACTTCAATAGTGTTAAGCTACTGAGATGTGGAGGTTTATCTTTCATAGCAACTAGCCCCAGGAAGAACTGTGGTGACCTTCCTGGTCCCTATCTTGCATCATGTTTTCATAATCGAGTGCTTTAATTGGCTACTCTTCAATTCTTCATCATATTTGGGTGATCAATGCAACATCTCAATGACGAAGATAACTTTTTGTTTTTTTTTGTTTTTTGAGACAAGGCTTTGCAATGTTGCCCGGGTTGGCCTTGAATTCCTAGGCTCAAGTAATCCTCCCACCTCAGTCTCTGCAGTAGCTGGACTACAGGCATGCACCATCATGCCTGGCTTAAAGAGAACATGGCTATTCCAGAGAGAGTCATTCTGTAAAGTGATGGTATATATGTATATCTGGGGTCAGAGCTAAGCTCCACTATATCAGTTTAGCTAGTTAAGGTGGCTTTATTATATTGGGGCTTGACTTACCCATCATCTGGCTTCTACTTCACAGTGAAATGAGGTGGTCACCAAAACCCCAGTGATGGGGCTGATATTGGTAAAAACATAAAATTAAGAAGAAAAAATAGAAAAGCAAATAAATAAAATGAAAAGAACATAACAATGAAAGAAAAGGGCCATTCTTTTGAGATAATGCTTTAATTTGGCCCCCAAAAAACTCCACAAAGGTTTGCAAACAATAATATCTTTACAAGCAAGCATCTACGCTTAATTTGCCTTGAAACAAAAATTCTGCTACTTCACCAACAATAAGAGCTAAATTTCCTAATGGACACATTGCTAGTACCTTAGGGGAGAAATCAAAAATAATTATTTTTTCACTTATTATGAATATGGAATAGTTTAAAATGTTGTATACTTTCAATCTGAAGCAATGTGAACTGCCAAAGACTATTTTTTTTTTTTTGTAATTCCAGAAAGGACAATAAACGAGCCAGTAACAACTCAACTATTAATTCCCATTTCTAGAAATAGCTCCATTCTCCCTAAATTTATGAGGAAATATGAGATTCACCAGAACATTACCTAAATGAGAAGATCTTTATAATTAAACTGTCTGCCTTGAAAAAGTTACTGTTCTTGAACAGAGAGAAACTTACCCAGTTAAAACACAGGAAAAGGAGGGTGATTCAAAGCTTGAACCCTGAGGGGCAGCATGTGTTAAATTTAGAGCTCTTTGAAATACATAACAAAGCAAGGCTGCAAAATCCAATTCACCTAGCAGGCAGTCAGTTATGCACTGTAATAAAAAATAAACATGCCAGCTAGCTGAGAGGAATCACAAACTGTCTTAAGTCTTCCCAGGTATTTTTCTCTTTCTGTTCAATTAATATTAATTTTAATTTCATAAAATGTCAAGATCCTTCCCATATTAATTCTCACTCTGTAACATGTACCTTAACAATTGCGGCTGCTTCCTCCTGTCTTTGTACCTGTCCACTTGTCACAATCTGAGCTCTCCAGGGCAATACACTTTCTTCAAGAAAAATTAACATCTTTAAAGCAATGCTTCCCTGAGTGTGTTCCACAGAACACAAGTCCCAAAAGAAATCATTAGGGAAAGAAAAGGGTTTCATTTCTTTCTTTGAAGACTTACAATGTCTATTTAAATATTAAAGGTTCAAGGAGGCCGGGCGCGGTGGCTCAAGCCTGTAATCCCAGCACTTTGGGAGGCTGAGACGGGTGGATCACAAGGTCAGGAGATCAAGACCATCCTGGCTAATGCGGTGAAACCCTGTCTCTACTAAAAAATACCAATAAAACTAGCTGGGCGAGGTGGCGGGCACCTGTAGTCCCAGCTATTCGGGAGGCTGAGGCAGGAGAATGGTGTAAACCCGGGAGGTGGAGCTTGTAGTGAGCTGAGATCCGGCCACTGCACTCCAGCCTGGGCGACAGATCGAGACTCCATCTCAAAAAAA